>NW_020955814.1:147073-165842 GCF_003031625.1 Empidonax traillii
CAAAATTATTGGTCTTGACAATTTGGATCCTTGCTGCTGCTGGCTGTGGTAACCCCAGCTAAGTGCCCTCTATCTCCAGTCATTTTTTCCCTAAAGGTGTACAGGTATCTTTTTCATTAAGTCTCAGCACTAACAGTTAGCTGTCAGATCAGATAAAATTCATTCGAATTATGTTGAACAGAAATACAGATGCTGTAGAAATTCCCCGGAAGACTTTAGAATAGGTGTGCTTTGGCAGTCACAAAAACATACACGAGAGTTAAACACCACTATTGACATGCATTTTAGGATTCAAGACCACAACTACCTTTAAATTCTATGAGCGTCTGACTGCTGTATTTCCCCAGCAACCCCACTCTCCCATTTCTGTCAGCCGTTCATTGGATCTACTCTGGTAATAACATTTATGCCAAATAATTCAGAAAAGTGCCTTATTACCCTGCTCCCCAGGATTCAGGTCATCTCTGGCTCTGAGGGAGAGCAAGGACACACCGGTAAAGTGTGAATACAAGAATGTCTTCTTGTGGTTCCGCAGAGCAGTAGTGGAACCAGCAGTAATGCTAAATTGATAACTAACTGCTGGAGCTGCATTACTTCACAATTTTATCTGCCATAGCTATTCATTACAACATTACAACTCACAGAAGTTCAAAATCCTTCTCATACTAACCTGAAGACATCTCTTGAAGGCCAAGGTAAAAAAAAATATGCCTGCAGGGAAAGATTCCTTCCTGTTCCCAAGCTTGGCAACTGATGATACCTATAACATCTTGAAAACACAGCATGCTTCCATTATATGGTTGGGAAGGCATTCCCCCATCTGTTCTTTTCACTTAGCTGCTTCGTACAATATTTGAGAGACAATTTTTTTACCTGTGACAGAATAGAAATCTCTAAGGCAAATTAAATGACATTGTAATAATGATGATGATTATTATATTGTTATTTATTGTCCACAAATCATAGAAACACAGAATATCTCTGTAACAGACATTAACAGTCATCTAGTTCCAATCCCCTGCCATGGTCTAGTGCCACTCCTCCCACTAGAGCAGGTTGCTCAGAGCCCCATCCAACCTGGTCTTGAACACTTGCAGCTTCTCAGGGCAACCTGTTTCAGTGTCTCACCACCCTCATAAAAAAAGATTTCTTCCTATATCTAATCTAAACCTACACTCTTTCAGCTTAAAACCATCACCAACCATGCGTCCTATCACTATACATTCTTGTAAAAAGTACATCTCCAGCTCTCTTGTAGGCCCCCTTAGGTACTGGAAGGCTGCTATATATAATACCCTGAAGCCTTCTCTTCTCCAGGCTGAACAACCCCAGTTCTCTCAGTTTGACTTCATAGTAGAGGTGCTCCAGCCCTCTGATCATCTTTGTCACTCTCCTCTGCAGTTGCTCCAACAGGTCCATGTCAGTCTGTCAATCTTTTGTTGGAGACCCCAGAACAATACTCCAGGTGGAGTGTCGTGAAATATTCATAAGAATATTTGCTCCTGAGTTAGGGTTTAGCTAAAACCCTATCATAAATTAAAAAAAAAAAAAAAAGAAAAAAGAAAAAAAAAAAAGGAGCTGGGTACAGAGTTATATTTGAAGTTCTTCCCATCTTGGTGATAGCCATTGACACTCTGAATCCCTTTCTGTGAGCAGATGCTCATCAGAGGAAGGCATAGTCTCTTCAAAACCCACACTCTATATGACTTATGAGTGGGGGTAGAAATGTGAAAGGAATGCCAGTTCAGCTTAACCCCCTTTAGGCTATGGGGCACAAGAGTTATGGAACCTGCAGAAAAGACCACAAGATGTGTGTCTGTAACCTGATGGCTAACTCAGGTGCTTCTGGCAGAGATGTGGAATTAATGGGCAGATATGCAGCTGCATCTAAAGAAGGTGTGCTTTCAAAGTGCAGCATGAGAAGTTCATTTTCCATCCTGTTCAGGTCTGATGCTATCACAATCATCAAAGTATATAGTGGTCAAGATCTCCAGCTTTGCATTGATAAAACTTATGTATTTCTAAGATTATTAAAGTGGTGGTTTTCATATTGCTCATTTCATTGATAAAGCATATTAACCCCCTACAAATACTCTGTAGGTTGCTTTCTCATAAAAGAGAAGACCCAAGTTAGAGCATATTTTCTAGGAGATAAGATGGTGTTCTCTAACCAGGAATTTGAAAGAATTCTAGAAAATAGAAGTTAAAGTTGGAAATTTAAGGTACTGCACCTCACCTTCAGTTCAGATCGTTCTTTATAAGCAGTGGGGAGGGGGTGGCTGTCAGTGGGTAGGAATTATGGAATGGAAGCCAGGAAAACACAAAGCAACTGAAAGATCCATAGATGCATGTTCATAGCAGTCATTCTGCTATTAAGAATAAAATTTAAAGCCTTTTTTTTCTGGCAGACTTCCCAGTGCAAGTGTTTTATTTCTCCTCCCACCTGCTTCTCCTCAAGAATAATGTAATGAACTGAGTATGACATTTGCATTATTCATGTTTGCTATTTAACGACATCTTGGGTACACGACTCGGGAAAAGACATCAGAAAGTAGCATTCTCTATATTCTTAGCCTTCTACTAAGAAGTTTCCAAATGGAGATACTTGTTTCACAGTCATATGCTATTTACTGCTTTTTAGAGCCAGTATTTGAAACCACCAAAACTGTTTTATTCCAATCATCGTGTCTGCTTATTTCAGCCAATAATGATCTTTGAGGTAGAAACTTTCCTTTTTAAATTCTATGTATATGAAATGTGCTATATATTCCTGTCTACTAAAACAGCAGCATCTCAAAAGAATCCCCAGGAAGTCACTAAAGTGAAACTCCTCTCAAAAATTTAGATCCGCTATCTCTACTTAAATTACATTGTGCAAGAATTTTATTATCAAATCCTGCACAAAGTTTTCCCTTATTCACCCCACAACTCAAGTTAATAGGCATTTGATTGCTTGATATATCTCATCTCTTTTGTGAATAATGTCACCAATTTCCTGTTCTCAGAAATGAAATAATTTCTCAAGCTACAGTGTGGCCATATTAAGGATAATATGGTTATTATGGCATAGCAGTATAAATGCATAGCCCAAAGAGCAGTCACATTTCATGAAATCTATAAACACATAATGCAAATGAAAGATAAAGTTAAGTTTGGTATTGATAAAGGATTATTGAGAGTCAGCTACTGCCGGTCTGTTCTAAAAGGTATTAACCTAGGCTTGTCAGGAGTGTTACTCACTGGAAAGGGTCACACTGAGGTACCACATGCATAAGTTTGCACAGTTTGTCATGCACCACTCCAGGGAAAGTCAGGCTTGACCATTAGTGGACTTGCACAGAGGTCTGTGTCCTGCACCTCTTCTGTCAGCTGCTGCCTCGACTAGAACTCAAGTTCAAGCAGTTAGTTACAAAAGCTTAAGAAAAGCCAAGCTGAGCCCATCCACTGTTGGACTGAGGAGAAACATCCTTAGTCCCTCCTGTTCCTTGTCCACCAAGACCACCGAACCATGAGACTGGTTCAACAGTAAGCAACCTTCATCTTTGCTCCAGAGGCTGGTCTGAATTCATAACTGAGTATGAATTTGTTTGAAAACAACTCTGATGGTAGAGTTTACAACCTAGACTTGAAAACCAGCTTCATTTTCCATGTAGCTGCCACAGGCAGATTCATGGCTGAGGCCTGTGAACTGAGGTCTGAGAACTGTGAGTTGTTTGGGGTGCCCACCTCTTGCACAGGAGTGCCATGTAACTAGTTTTTGTGGAAGAGTGCCCTATGCATGGGCTAGAGGGAAGATGGTTTCCAATGGCTTTGTCCAAAAGAAAGCAAGTAGAATTGAAAAACTGTGCCTACTTTGCTTAATACGAATGCCTTTTCAACTGCATTTTATAATGATTGGAATGACAAGATGTCTAATTAAAAAGACATCACATTTGGGGATTTTCCTCTTTGAACCAAGATTTCTGAGTTCAGCATCCTAGTAAAAATTATTCTGACAGGGACAATTACAAACTGCTGTTGCTTTCCTACAGAAATTAAAATATTAGTGTTGATGCTGGAATCAGAAATTCTAGAAAATATTCTTAATGTGCAAGAGAAATATTCTTCTGAGAAATCACCATCAGTTTCAGAATACATCTAAGCTAGTGGAAAAACAGTGTCCCTTAATTTCAGCAAATCAATAAATGTGGGGTGAAAACAATCTCTTGTACACAGGAAGAACATTAAACAGAGCAGAGAGAAGGCTCAGTGCAATTCACTTCCATTGGTTGAGTCTATAGGGAAAAGATGGCCCTGCCAAATTCAATTTACTTTATTATGTCAAGAAAAATAATGCTTCTCTTAAAAAAAAAAAAAAACCAAACAGATTCAATTATAAATATAAGCAATTATGTTCCATTTTGCAGAAGGTCATGCATACAAGAAAGAGGCACATGGAATTGTTTCAAGAGTTAAATCAGAAATTTCAGACTCTGGACAGATTTCGGGATGTACCAAAATCAGGCAGTATGGTAAGTTTTCCTTCTATTATGTTTGAAATATGATGGATCCTAAAGAACAACAATGAGCCCTTTGAATTCAGTATTTTTCCCAAGAAGACCTCACCTTTAGGCAACCTCAGAAATGAGAACAGAAGATATTTTCAGTAATCTAACCTATGATGAGACTCATTAGGTTTTACAACTAGACCATAACTAACTCACTGACATCATTATAGATGGCAAGTAACTGAACTGTAGGAGACACATTTCAAATCTGCATGTGCCCACTGAGTCTAAAGGGCTTTGTACAGAGAAATCAGCTCACTGATATAATTTGGCCAATAGGGCTTTTCCTCTGGTTGGGCAAGGAGATGTTAAATTAGTTACTACGAACAAGTCTAGCTAGATTTACCTATATGTGAGACGGTCTGGAAACTACACGGGATGTCTGCAATGCCATATCTTTTCCATAATAGGTTTATAAATATTTACCATGGGAAAAGCAAAAATTAAATCATCCTAAATTGAGGCTCCTATCGTCATAATTCAAATTTATACACCCACACTCATACACACATGCATTACACCCTGACTGCATCTGATAATGAGAGCAAGCAAATAGTTGATTTCACCTAATTAAAACAGCTAATTTAGTCTGACGTATTTGTTAGCAGTAATATTTTGATTAGTAATAATTTTTATATAATTTTATAATGTGAAAATTGTATATTCAATGGAATTAAGCTAGAATCATTGTATTCTATAACTTTTTCAGAAGAGCTGCTTTCAGACATGAAGAAGAGGTATTAAGCAGATGTGAGGCCAATGGATTTACATCATTTACATCATCTTAATCCAGCAGAAATTTAGCCCTGATTCTTTGTTGAACCTTTAGCTGTGATATGTGTCATTTTGTATCAAGTTCTCACTCACTTCCCCTTCTGAGATTTGCTGACATGCAAAGTTTTCATTTGTCTCCCTACTTGAGATTTGCTGTTCACATAAAGCTGGAATTAATTCAAAATCTCAAAGGGAATCTCAGTGGAAGAGTTGTGTTTACTCTGTTTTGCATCAGCTCTGTGTTTTTGAAAGGTCTGCCAAAAAAAGCTGCCTAGAGGAATGGTCTATCTGTGAGACAGTCAGAGAGTGATCCAGGTACCTAAATATAGGCATCTCAGACTATTTTTGACAGTCTCAGACATCTTAGTTTACTGCATGGTACAGGCAGTGATGACGCAGGACTGAAAGGAGACCTGCACCTCTCATGAAAGATTGTTGGAGATCAAACAGAAAGTCCAAAGGCAACTAAAATGGTGCAAAAACATTAGGTTTTGGCAACTGAATCCCACCCATCATGTTACATCAGAAATCACCTGTTAAATTGGTCATAATCCATAATGTCCTTTACCCTATAAAACCTAACATTCAAAAAAAAAAAAAAAATCCCAAATCGGCTTTCAGTCTGTTAAACCTAATATACATGAGCTCATCAGTATGTAAAGCAAGGTGGCTCTGACAGCATTTTCAAGGCTTCTGTGTTTCTGTCATGCACTTGTCGCAATTGAAAATCCAGCTGGCAATCTCGCTTTCAAACCACTCCATATTTCAGGCAGCAAACGGTTCTCTATTACCTTCCCTTCTCTTCTCCCACTCTTCTGTACAACCATTATCAGAAGGATGACTATTGGTACTGGATCACTTGGCCATTCCTCACTACATTGGTTCTTGTGAAAGAAAGGGCTCAGCTGGCAGCTCAGGTGAGGAGCCTGCCAAAGTGTTGATTGTTCACAGAGAAAGAGTCGCACTGGTGCTGAACACCCACCAGCCTGGCTCCCTGCAAAGCCATTTCCCCTCTCTGGCTTCTGTGTCTCATAAAAGCCCATTAGCAAACAGCCTTATACATGGAAATCACATTATTTCATTTTTGGTTTTAATTCTTCTTTCTTTGGTCTTCAGGAGAACTCAGGACCAAGCAAAGCTCCATGGGAAAGTTTCAAAACCACAGGCGACTACCAACACTATACAACGATAAACGTATTAGACACAGAGGCAAAAGATGCTTTAGAACTCAGACCAGCAGAATGGGAGAAGTGTCTGAACTTGCCCTTAGATGTGCAAGAAGGTGACTTTCAAACAGAAGTTTAACAAAAACAAACTGAACAAACAGAAACAAAACAAAAAGAATTCGTTGCACTGACAATAAAGAGACTTTGGGAATCCTGACAATCCTGACGCTTCTGTCTGAACATTGCGACTCCTTTATGTCAGGCTCTTCCTGTGCCAAATGTCAGTGGTTTTTTTCGTACAGTATATTCCCACTAGTGCAGCTAGTGGAGAACCAGGTGTACAATTCTTACCATCGTGTGTTGTAAGTACCCGTGGAATGGATTTGTAAGGTAATCTTTATAGATAAACCTCAAGCAACGATTCATGTTGTAACAGCTTCATTTGGTTTAGTTTTCAAAAAACTTCACCATGAAGCACAATGTATATATTTATGCAGTTTTTAAAGTTTATAACAGTCTGTTTGGCCATTACTACACTTTTTACTTTATAATATAAAAGCAAAGTTTTTGTCATTAAATGAATGTCTGTTGAGCTACATTCTTCATTGCTTTAAATGCAATAAAGTAATAATCTCACTTTTATATGAATAATATATTTCACATCTTTATTATTGCAGTTTTCTCTGGAAAGCTCAGAGTAGCTTTCTCTGCTGCAGCTGTGTATAAAATATTTAAAATGTTGTATGGTGTAAATAAACCTTTGTCTACATATCAGTTTCCTAGTGTGTTTTATTCCGTATTTGTTTATCTTAAATTTGAATATTTATAAAATTTTCTTTAAAAACACACATATTTAATATGTATTTGCAGTTTTAATGGTATGTTGTATGTAGCTTCTGCAGGGAGTTTCTAAATCATATTAGTAGGTTTGTATAGCCATTCTGCATTTTTGTAAGTATTCTTTTGTGACAATGTACCATATAAATTGGACTTGTCAGAATATTATTACAATTGTTCTGTTTTATAAGAATTTTTGTCTAGTAGCAGAAAGATACATAATGGAAAATAAGTTTCAATACACAGCACCCAAAGAAAATGTTGACTTAGAATCATTACATCGCATGCATGGTCTTGTTGCTGTATAACAGGAAAGACATTCAAGATAAAAAATTTATAACTATTTTGGAAAAAAAAAAACTTAAAAACAAAACAAAAAATCCCTGACTGTGTTTCATTATAAATCCAGAGCAGAGCATGATTTGTTTTGAAAATGTAGTTAAGCAATTAGGAATATGAAGATTAAATCTCCTTTTCCATGCTTAGAACTGAAAAGAGATCTTCAAAAATCTCTCATCTACAGTATAGCCGTGTGGGACAAGGATGGGAGGATATCTCAAATCTTCAGATGTCATATTTCTAGAAAAAAAGTTTCAAAAACTATTTTGGTTCCTGCTGTACAAAACTGAATATGCTGCAACCTACTAGCTGGAGAGATCTTAGAGAGGAAGAAAACATGACCACCAATCTGCTTAGGGAGGAAAAGGACTAGAATAGAGGCTTGTCAGGGAGCACTTAACCCAGAACATTGGTAGAAGAAGATCAGCATCCATCTGTTGAGAGAAAAGCACTTAGGATCAACCTTAGGACCAACTTGCAGAAAAGTGTTTCAGTCTGTCATTCTTTTCTCCAGACCATAATAAGATATTTAAGGCACAAAATGGAGCCTGACTTTGCCTGCTTTAAGTGAGCATCTCATGCAGAGTGCAGACTAATCTAATGCTTCAGGGTCTAAATCTTTAAACAAATAAGAAATAACTAGCTACCAACCTGGTATCAAGTGGATTAACTGGTTTAGGTGCCTAGAAGTTAGATAAATTAGATGATGTAGTACTGTTGAGGGCACCCTTAGTAAGTAAGGTTGACACTAAATTGGGCAGGAGTGTTGATCTGCTGGAGGGCAGGAAGGATCTGCAGAGGGATCTGGGCAGGCTGGATCAATGGGCCAAGGCCACTTTTAGGAGGTTTGATAAGGCTAAGTACAGGATCCTGCACCTGGGTCACAAAAACCGCATGCAGTGCTACAGGCTGGTGGCAGAGTGGCTGGAAAGATTCCTGGTGGAAAAGGACCTGGGGGTACTGGTAGACCAGCAGCTGAACATGAGCCAGCAGTGTGCCCAGGTGGCTAAGAAGGCCAATGGCATCTTGGCCTGCATCACAAATAGTGTGACCAGTGGGACCAGGGAAGTGAATGTCCTCTCTACTCAGAACTGGTGAGACTTCACCTTGAGTCCTGTGTCCAGTTCTTGGCCTCTCACTTCAAAAAGACATTGAGGTGCTGGAGTGTGTCCAGAGAAAGGCAATGAAGCAGGTGAAGTAACTGGAGAGTGAGTCTTATGAGGCCTGGCTGAGGGAGCTGGGATTGTTTAGCCTGGAGAAAAGGAGGCTCGGGGGAGACCTTATTGCTTTCTACAACTACCTGAAAGAAGGTTATAGTCAGGGGAAGCTCAGCCTCTTCTCCCAGGCAAATAGCAACAGAAAAGAGGAAACAGCATCCAGTTGCACCGTGGGAGGTTGAGGCTGGACATCAGGAAGAATTTCTTCACTGGAAGTGTGGTTAATCATTGGAACAGGCTGCCCAGGGAAGCGGTGGACTTCCCATCCCTGGAGGTGTTTAAGAAATGACTGGACGTGGCATTTAATGCCATGGGCTAGAAGGTGGTGGTCCATCAAAGGCTGGAGTCGATGGGATTGGAGGGCAGGCTGGATCAATGGGCCTGGATCAGAGGTCTTTTCCGACCTAAATGATTCTATGACTCTGTAATGTGATACATCAATCAAACAGAGCTGTCTCTTTTTCAAGAGGCTGGTGCAGAAGGAAGCAGATGGCAAGGCTGGCTATGCAGCCTACTAACTTCTCAGACCAGAAAGTGCACCAAAAACCTCTCACTCCTGTTTTACTTCAAGTTCTAATCTAAAAGTAAGATATTTTCCCTTTAGATAAAAATACAACAGAAACTGCACATCTTTTAACGATTTCACTCAGAATGGCAGCAAGTCTAAACAAGAGCATGTTTTACAGAATTTCTAATTTTTTAGACCAAATTGGGAAGCTTAGGCCCCTGAATCCAGATATATGCCTTAGTATCCTCCTTGACTGATCTAAACATTAATACAAATCTAGAACACCTTGATATTTCAATAACTGTAGCGCAGAAATTATTTGCATAAACTTTACATCACCTATTCAGTTATGGTTTAGTTAACTACAGAGAGCTTAGGGTAGGCTACAAATTTAACCAAGAAACATGATAAAATCAGTTTGCACTCAATACGCAGCTGACCCAGTTGTGCTGTTATTAATAACTCAGTGTATTCAGGTTTAGCATTAGCCTGGGTGTTTATGTATCACATGGCAGTCACAGATGTGTTTTCAGTGTACAAGCAGTAACCTTCAGTGCCCCTTTATTTAGAGCTTATGCTGCTCTGACCAGAAGATGGTAGAGATTTTTATTTTCTTACATATTTCATATTTAGAAATTAAAAGGATGCTGAAAGCCAGTATATACGTGTAAGTGCTAGGAAATGAGAGGCTGGAGAACAGCGTTGTGGAAAGGCACCTGCAGGTCCTGGTCAGTGGCAAGCTGAGTATGAGTCAGCAGTGCCCTGGCAGCCAGGAGGGCCAACCGTGTCCTGGGGGGCATCAGGCAAAGCATCTCCACCCGGTCAAAGGAGGGGATTGTCCCTCTCTGCTCTGCACTGGGGTGACCTCACCTTGTGTGCAGTTTCAGGCACTGCAGTATAAGAAGGATATTAGGCTGTTAGAGAGTGTCCAAAGGAGGGCAGTGAAGACTGTGAAGGGTCAGGAGGGGAAAGCATATGAGGAGCAGCTGACATCACTTGGTCTGTTCAGCCTGGAGAAGAGGAGACTGAGGAGAGACCTCATTGTGGTCTTTGACATTCTCACAAGGGCAAGTGGAGGGGCAGATACCGATCTCTTCACTCTGATGACCAGTGACAGGACTGGAGGAAATGGCATGAAGCTGAGTTGGGAGAGGTTTAGATTGGATATCAGAAAAAGGTTTTTCACCCAGATGGTGGTTGAGCATTGGAACAGGCTTCCCAGGGAAGTGGTCACAGCACCAATCCTGGCTGAGTTTAAGAAGCGTTTGGACAATGCTAACAGGCACGTGGTGTGATTCTTGGGGTATCCTGCAAACGGCCAGGAGTTGGACTTGATGATCCTCATAGTTCCCTTCCATTTTAGCATATTCTGTGATTCTACAATTTGTCTTCTGATTTGATTGCTTCCTATTAAAACAGAGTTTGTTTTCCATGAGCAAGATGCCACACATACTTACAGTTTCTTCTATGCATACTTCAGAACAGTTTTTGAAATTATGCATGTCAGACTGAGCCTAGCAGAAAAGTACAAACTTGTATGTTCTGGCTTAAATGTTGGTAGAGCACTGAGCAGATGTTTTACATTATATACAAATAAAAATTGAGACAGGACTCCCTAAATTATACTAGACACAGACACAACAGGGGGCTCTGCATCTGCCTGCCAGGGCCAGCTAGTGCCACTCAGCATGCCCTGGGTTGCCTCAGCTGGACTCCAGCTGCAGCTATGGAAAGGTTCAGGTGCTTGAGGGTGGTTCAGGTGTTTGAGCTAGCCAGAGTTGCTGCAGCTGGCACTGGAGTATACTGAGGCAATTGATCTCAGCACAGTGTTTACCCGGAAGCAACTCAAAATACATATTCCCTAGACATACATAGAAAAGGCAAAAACTTTTTCTTGTGGAAGACCTCATTTTCTCAACAGTTGCAATACATTTTAGCGATCCATATGCAGTTTCTCTGTCTTCCTATTACATACGTATTCAGGGAAAGATTTGTTCTGGCAAGTCAATGCTAAACAAAATATGGCCTGGATTTTTCAGTATAGGGAAGCCACGCATACATCAAATCTAGCTAAGCAGCCATAGATCACTCAGATAGCAGTTCAAGATGTCCCTGATTTCAGATCCAAGGCCGTGTAAAGGGGTTTGGTGTTGCTAGCAAAATCATTTGGAACATGGACCTTTGCCAAAGTGATGTTATTTAATCCAGAATCTTGGAGGTGAACTATGAATTACTCATTATTAAACTTCAGCTCCTACTCCAGAATATGTCTTGCAAAGAAGAAGGAAAGAGAGTGTAAGTGGTGCTATAAGGGATTAGAGGTAGGATAGCAGTGCTGCCATTCTGATACACTTTTGGGGTGCCATGTGCTTAATGTTAGCTTATATGTAATGCTAATGACTCTTTACAATAAAGATTTAGGAAGGTCTTTTCCATTCAATTGACTACTGAGTCTTAATTTCTTCACAATCATGAATCCGTGCTCTTGGAAATGTTGTCCTAACACTGCTCCTGTGAGATCCTAATTTGCTTCCATGATGATAAGACATAAATCACCTCATACTGTTTTACACAAGATTAAAGTGGGGTAATTTCTTTAAAAAAAAAAAACCACAAACAAGCAAAAAACAACAACCAAAACAACCAAACAAAAAGCCTCCAAGCCCCAAGCTGTATCAGGTGAAATGTTCTCATGCTTTGGCTTATCTCTGTTCCTCATAGTTGCTAGGCAATGCTGTACTTAGAGACCAGATTTAACAAAACGTCTGCTTCCCTCTTACAAGCAGGCATCCATCACAGCATCAGCAGTGTTCTTTCCATCAGGTTATACAAGGAGATATGGAAATCTGTGTTAGCAATCAGCAGATGGAGACATTGTGTATTGATAGTAGACTTTCAGTTCCTCAGGTTCGAGGCTGTGCTGTATCTCTGGATAAGACACAAGAAGCAGTTTGCATGAGCAAGCTTTATTTCCCTCTCTCAAAAAAGTGATGAATTTCTAGCCAGGTCTTAACCAGTGCAATGCTGCAATCTTTTCTACTTACTTTCTAGAAACATCTTTCTTTGCATGGAAAGCAAAAGAGGCCTCACTAAGAAAAATTCAATTGCTGATAAGATAGGCATAACTACTTAGCCTAGCACACCCACTGAAATGTCCCATCTATTAATTGCAATTGTAAGATAAATTGAGAGCCATTTATCTGCTTTTAACACAATTGCCTCTTAGGCTGCATTGGACCATCCTGTGCCACTGAGTTACACAAATTAACTCTGCTACAGTATCGCTCCTCTTGTTTCTTCTGCACTAGTTTCATTTTATATCTAATTATTTCTTACAAGTTAATCACTTTAAGCAATTGAACTTCCTCTCTTGATTATACAGTTTTCTACTATAGGTCCCACAGTCACCTCTTTTTTCAGGTTTACAACCCACACTCTGTTCCTACACAGAAGTCCTTTCCTGATTTCTACCATCCCTGTCTCCTTTACAGCTTTCCCAGGTTTGCTCAAGTTCTTAAATAATTTTCAGTAAATCCTGAACTGAGTAACACTAGAGTATTCTGTTTGATCAATGTAGAAAAAGGAAAAACTCAAGCAGGAAGCTTCTATAATTCCTTTTATTTAGTAGGGGAAAAAAAAAAAGAGCCTAAAAAATAATTTAACTTTTGTTTTTTAATCTAACCATTTAATGGAAAACACATGACCAAAACCACTTTGAGCAAGAAATAGGCACCAGCAGCAGCTTCTCTTAAATAATGGTCTCAGCAAGTGGACTTTAGAAATATTTTTTTCTGCTGCTTCTTCTCTCTGATGATGTGAATGCAAACTTCCTTTTGTAAGTAGCACTGCTGCAGCAAGACTGGCAGAGAGCTCTCTACAGCCCATTGGCTGGGGTTTCCTGTCAGAAGATGGATGAGAACCATGTGAATCCTTTCAGATAGAATAGTAGTTGTTGTCACATCCTGAAAGCATGCTGAATTCTGAGCTTTTTTTCCAGTTTTTGTAACCCCCCTTCCTCCAGCTGTGTTTTCAGAGTGATGTCCATCACTTCCTGATTTTGTTCTTTAAAACCTATAATGGGCACCTGAGACAGGCAAGGGCTTGGGAGCTACTGCTCATGACTGCTCATCCCTGTGGCTAAGAGTTAAGCATCTCAAGAGAGGTGGGATTTAAGAAACAGCTCTAGTCTCAGTGGTTTTTTTTCTTGTTGATTAGCTTGGGCAGCTATTGGGAAGTCTGGCTGGAGATATCTACTTTGTATGCATTGTATAAGCAGATAATGTGCCTTGTTCAACATACGGAGCCAAGCTTAGGAAACAGGCACCTAGACCTTACATAACACAATACTGACTATCAAAAAATCTAAGCCCTTTTGTGGGTCAAATCCTTAGGAATTGAAACAATTTAAAAAATCTGATCCTCGGAATCCAATAAGAACAGCGACAAGGCAGTGTTTTTTTCCATTATCAGTTCAGTGATTTATTGCATTATATCCCTAGGCTGTTGACTCAGGAAATTGCAAGAGGTGATGCCTGAAGAACCTCATAGTATAAGAAAAGAAACAGGAATTGATTAGTATGTATGTTCCATTTCTTATTCGGTGTCTCCTTGGACCTAACCACTTTATTTCTTGTTCTTCTCAGGAACTAGGTATTAGAAAAAGTTTTTCAGAGCTGTTTTCAGTAATTAGGTTCCTAAATCAAGCAGGAATTAGCTATGGTTTCTAAAGACAGATAGGTAGAATCCATTATATTTAATTTAGAATTCTAACTAAAATATTATCTTGTCAAGCACAGAACTCTGCAGGGTAATCTAACTTTGCCTATCATAGCTGTCCAGGTTCTTTCTGCAACCTAAAGAAAAAAGGGATGCACCTCTGAAGCCCTGCTAGACCCAGGCAGTTTTCTAAGTTAAGTACAGATTGATTGCACACAGAATTTAAAAGCCTCCAGAGGGCATTGAAATTCTTCTAAATTAACCACCAGATTTAGCAAGATTTAGACATCACTGTGGGAGCTAATGTCTAAGCTCCTGTTATAATCACTGGAGAATAGGTCAATACAGTCGGTGGAATCTAAAAGCCAATTCAGCTTACCCATTACTAGAAAAAGGATCCCGTTAATATGAGATGTCCTACAGTTTGTGAGTTGTTTCCATGGGGACTGCATATAGAAAAGACAACTGAAGTGAGACCTAACACCTTTCTGGTTCCAGCAGGGCTCCACATCACATCTAAAATGTACTCGCCATTGGGGTTTGGACATGGGAATCCAACTCCAAGGGAAGATTTTCTGAGATGCTCTGGGGTATCCTGCTTGCAGATATCACTCCAGAGAGGCATGGAGTTTTGGGTCTTATGTCAGATTTGTCTTATGTCAGACTTGTCAGCTTCGTATGAATGTCAGAGCTACCCTCACTATCACACATTGCCACTACTTGCTCAGAATCTACCTTGCCTGCTCCTCTTTTGACCATTTATGTCAGTTCAAGTAGAAAATTCATCTTCTCTGTCATTTTATTCTGACACCTCTTAATCCTATATGTGTATTATCCAGATTCTCATCCTCTTGAGAGGTAAAGAACCCACAACCCAAGACTATCTAAGCTCCCAAGTATCAGTAGATTGTGAAAATGCACATTCTGGAGGATTACATATGGGTCAGATAGGCATGATAACTCATGGAGCCAGGAAAATGACAGTGTTATGCTTTGAGTTGACGTTAGATTTCATCCACAAATGGTCTGATGTAGATTATGAATGCTTGCCATACTCACGTGGCAGTCTTGATTTTTCACTCTGTGAGGATCTCCTAGCCACTGGACAATAGATAAGCTACTTTTTAAATTTCTTTTTTATTCTAGCCCCTAGTGCTCGTATTTCTGTTTACACAAAGGCTAGACCTGAGACCATGACTAGTGTGTTTACCCAGGATACTGTGTGATCCCTTCCTGAAAATTAGAAGGTGGTGGCGCAAACCTTTCTAAAGTGAGTATGATGGGAAAGCTTTCCAGCTTCTTCATGCTGTCTTCCAACCAGCAGATAATAATGCAAAGAAGGAAAGACAGTCCCACTCTCAAAGCAGATAAAGTCAGTAGTAGTTAGGGGGTAGACTCAGGCCATGATGAGAAGAAATTACATGTTGTAATTGACACCAAAACATTTGAGTGGTTTCTCAACAGCTCCCTAACAAATCAATTTGGCCTGGAGATGCCAGAAATAAAAACCAACCAATTCCCAAGGGAGATTACACAGAAGTAGAAAAGATAATCTCTTATACCAGAAAGAAACCTCCAACTATGACAGCATGAGAAAGGAGGGAATAGTGTTTTGTTTTACAGTCCAACCCTAACTGTGTCTTAAATGGTGGCTTAACTTTTGTTCTGAAATATCTCTATATAACTTCACCATACATAATTAAAAATAAAAAAAAAAAGAGTTTAAAATCTTCTGCCACAGCATCATCCTTTGTTTGTAACATGATGGCTATCTTTTGGTAGCTGTGCTGGTTTTGGCTGGGGTAGAGTTCATTTTCCTCATGGTGGCTAGTACGGGGCTGTGTTTTGGATTTATGTTGAACATAGTGATGATAATATAGAGATGTTTTTGTTATTGCTGAGCAGTGCTTACACAGAGCCAAGGCCTTTTCTACTATTCATATTTCCATGTTGGCAAGGAGATTAGGAGTGCTTGAGAGACTGGGAGGGGCACGGCCTGGACAGCTGACCCCAACTGAGGAAAGAGATATTCCATACCATATGACATCATACTCAGTATATAAAGTGGGGGGAAGAAGGAGGAAGGGGAATGTTTGGAGTGATGGTGTTTGTCTTCCTAGGTCACTGTTATGTGTGATGGGGCCCTGCTCTCCCGGAGATGGCTGAACACCTGCCTGCCCATGGGAAGCAGTAAATTAGTGCCTTGTTTAGTTTTGCTTGTGCGCATGGCTTTTGCTTTACCTATTCACCTGTCTTTATCTCAACCCATGAACTTTCTGGCTTTCACCTTTCCAATTCTCTCCCTGATCATGTGGTGGGGGGGGGAGTAAGCAGCTGCATAGTTCTTGGTTTCTGGCTGATGTTAAACCACGATAGGGACAATTATCGAAATGATTAAAAGGTATTATAACATTTACATGTATTCAAAGTGAATAGAGACTATTTAACCTGACCTGGAAATTTTATTTTTTGAAAAAGCTCATTACAAAGATATGGGTATTGAATTAAAAGAAGATTTGAAGTAGGTTTTTTTATTTAATTTACCGTGGCCACTTAAGATCCTATGTTTCTCTATAACTGCGACGGCAGTAAAGAAAGTAATTAATTTTGGTAGGGGAAAAGAAGATCATTCTTTTTCCAGCAATTAATGTTTGCATAGCAAGACATTCCGTATTTTAATAAGGAAACCTATTTGAGGATGACAGCCTTCAAGGTATGCATTAAAACTTCAGATCTTAAGAATTCAATGTAAAAAGTCTCCAAAAGGTAGAAAGAAAACATCCTTTTTCATCTTGCTTGGAAATGAGTTTCCAAGACAGGGTCCAATTTCTGCATCTAAATAGGAGGTTGAAACCCAGAATGAAGACCTCCTCTTCTATTTTCAGTACACTTAAAATCACAAAGCACTGGAGAACTTTGGAAACTCCAATGATCTGAAGACACCACAGAGTTCACTATGGAATCAATAGCACATTTTATGTTGGTTATTCGCTGGTAAGTACTTGACTACAAAACCATTTTGAGAGTTCAAGTCCATAACATTTACTTCCAACCGTGGCCAATTTTGTGGCATTGTGTCAGCAGACAACTTTATGGAAAAGTGTGGTTTTCCAGAGGTAGTCCCTAGAGGATTTTTTTTTTTCAAGATATGTTGTCTGATTTTGAATAACATGGAATAAAAGGTATCAACCAAAGGTTACTAATTGCAAACAAATAAACAAACAAAAAAGCCCAGGATACTGTTGTACATCTCTGCTGCGCCCTGCTGTTGGCCTATCCCTCCTGTCTCTCTGCATGGCACTCTTCCTAGGACATACCAACTGGTTGCCCCAGTTTGATGTCATCTGACAACCTGATAAGAATGCACTACTTAGCATCTTTGACAAAGATGTTAAATTGGACAGGTCCCAGAAGACATCCTGCAGTGCTGCATTTCTAGTCTGCCTCTAATCATTTTTTTTACCCACTTTGCTGTTTATCCATCCACTGCCATCCTCTTGGCATCTAAACTTGGTCACAGTCCTTCTAATAAGACCAAAACTACCAGTTCTTGCAGATGACACATCTTCCAAATGTTTCAGTTCTGCAAAGATGGATCTCCTGAGCTAATATTTGAAATTTAACAGGCTGCAGCTCACACTGCACGAAGACCTCTTCCATGGAACAGGAAAAAACATTAGCAAAGTGAGGTTATTTGAGGAAGCCTGTCTGATTGCAAGTATGTATTTCGGGTAATTAAATAGCTGTTGCCATACCAGCTGCTGTATTAGGAAATGTTTGTCAGCTGGCATCCATGTTTGACATTATACCATAAACCAAACAAAAGAGAACATGGTTATCTTTCTTTAATGACTATGTTTTGACTACTTGTGACCTGTACTATTACTTAGATATTGATTTTAGTCTTTAATAGGGTAAATATTGATAGAGTTATAACTTTTATCAAATTTCCATATTGCCTTTCTACCCAAGCTAGATGACTGGTTTTAGCATTCATTGCAATGCTGACTAAGAAAGATACATATGTTATAATTTTTGAAAGTGAATAATTAATGTATTCTCTATTCTTCCAAAATATCTCTTTTAAAAAGTTCTAACCACTTATTAAAAGTTAATTATTAAAAAATGGTGTGAATAATATTTCAGGATGGTAATGTATTTATTTTCAAATACAGATGATGAATATTTTGGAATCTTATTTTTACACAAAAAATATGTGTTCTATCACGTTGTTATTAGCCAAAACTGACCACTTGATTACCTAAATGGAGGTAATGTCACATTAATCTATTTCATGTGTTTCCTTGTTTCTGAGTGAGAGGGAGAGCACGCCTCCTCCTGTCCCCCTACTTGGATGTGTCAGTGGCTTCACAGTGAGACTCCTGCCCTGAGTCTGCCACAAAAACTTGCTGCCCACTGGTAGCACATTGAGGGTGAGCTGCAGTTAGACTGCTGTGGACATGCCAAGGCTGGGCACGGAAAGGTTTTGCTCAAGGTCCCCAGAGCCTGTTCTAGGACAGAGCAAATATGCACTTAAGGTGATGCTCTGTCCACCACTCACATCAGTCCTTTGTAGGTCATAGGCACAGGAACATGCTGGCTGCTCGACGTTTCTTTCCCTTATCTGAAGCAGAGGACAGTGAACTGCAGGGGTTTGGTTTTTTT
>NW_020955814.1:165898-219596 GCF_003031625.1 Empidonax traillii
GAGGTTGCTTGTTCATTTTTCCAGAAACTGATTCTTTCTCCCACCTTCTGAGGAGCTATACGCTGCTGCTCTCCCATACTGAAACTCCACCAGGAATACAGCTGAAGCCAGATGTGTGCTCAGGAGGAATCTTTTAACATGTCTTTGTCCACCTGTGCTGATGTTCTTTCACCACAAGCTCTAAATTCCTACCCTTATTATGGGGACAGGCATAACTCCATTTCTTTCTTCTGCAGGCCCATGTAGACGTGAGGCAATTAGCAACACTAATTCCCTTTGATCAGAGAAGTAAAAAAATCCCAACACCAGCATATCCTACCATTGTGCACCCTCATTCTTCTGAGTCTGGGGGGAGATGACCAGATACCATTGCTGCCCTCCAGCATGAAGATGCTGTTTTTGATAGTCTGTACTTCAAAGTATAAGAGAAGTAAAGGCTCTACTCCTCCATCCTTCTCTCAGGCCTAAGAATGATGAGGAGTGCACACATTACCCTCTGTCTGGCATCATTTAGGGTGGGCAGCACACATCTGGGATGTACAGACGCAAATTGATGGTTCTACCTCTGCCACTGACCTTCCTACCATACCTTCCTGACAGCAGTACTGATTATCTAGATGCAAGAAGGATGAGGAAACAAAGTGAACTGTCTCAGCCAGTCAGTGGAAAAAAGGAGTCAAATATCCCATCCTCCTTTCTGGAGAATTAAGAATGATGGAATTGCTAAGAACTTTGGTATGGACTCCTATTTCCTGGCCTGCTGCCTGGGGAAAGGTACTGAAAAGATTGAGGGGACTGTAAGAGAAAACAGAGAGATTAAAATAGATTGAAAGGAAACTGAAGGACTTAAATAAGGCTGTTTAAATTGCCTTTTTGTCTCAAGCACCTCTCTAAAAAACCTTTAGCAACTCAGTCATCAAAGGAATTTCACAGTGATCAGAAACCAAATTATTACAATTCACTGATTTCCTAGCTCAAAGGAGTGACTATCGCAAAGCTTACTATCATTTTAGAGGGATGCCTCATCTCAGCAGCTGCTTTTTGTGTCCCAGATGTCTATCTGCCCTTTCTGTGAACTGACACACAGTGGTATGCCAGTTAGTTCTACATCAAGCTCATAAAATCAACCGACAGCTCTCTTCAGGATGTGAATGCTTGCAAAACACCAGTCACCAACCTCGACTGACAACTTCTCCTGCAACCAGCAGCACCTATCTGTGAAGCCAGGAGGCTTTTTGAGTTCACTCCATACATCCATAACATCAGAGTTAAACATCATGAAAACTGAATTAACGTGGATAAGAAAAAGACAAGCCAGTACGTTCTTTTTGCCAGGGAATGCTTCAGCTTTATTGCAGCCACATTGTCATCTGTGTCGCCATAGATGGACACAAACAAGAAAAATGTATCCCCTACTGCCTAAAGCATTCTGAACAGGCAGAAAGGGTGGTGGAGAATTTATTTTGGTGACAGCTGGAGGGGCCTAGAGGGCTGTCAACTCTAATACAGTCAGACTGAGGATTAATTCCCACATGCAAGATGCAGGTATAGGCATCAAAATTTGGAACCCACTCAATCAGGGGAGCAGCAGCGTCTGCTCTGGTCAGCAGGGGGTGTGGCATTTGCTACAGTGCTCTGAAATACATAAGTTCAGGGATTGCACTCCAGCAGAGTACTCCTTAAGACATGCATAAGCTGGCTGTTCACATTCCTGAATATTGTAAAATCCTTCTCTTTTCTCTTTTACATGGGAACAATATAAATTTACTCTCAAATAAAAAAGGGTAATCATAAATTAAATTACTTAGTAGTAAACTCCTGATTACTGCAGGTAAATCATTTGAAGAGATAAGCAACTTAGGCCAGGTTTTGTTCTTTGTTATACCACATAAATCTGGAATAAACCCATGGGTCTTATCCAAGTTGTCTATTGCTCATACCAATGTAAGGAAAGCAAGAAATGTCTAGCTAGCTCTTTCCCCATGCTAGTGTAAAGAGAGATTTGCACATCTGATGTGTATGTAATGTAAATTTCTTCTATTCATCTATAGATGTATATAGTTCTCTCACATGAGTCAGGAAAACACAATACGTTTCTTCTCATTTCTTTGTTTTACAAGAAGACACTGTTAAGAACAGGTCATTGGCAAGAGGCAGAAGTTGAACTCTAGCTATCATTTTCAATATCTCAAAACAAATCTTCCCAGAAACCCTGAGAATTTCAGTCCTGTTTGCAACTTTTCTACAAGCTGTCCTTTCAGACAACATTAAAAAAAACCCTGTATTACCTGCAGTTAGGGCTAGTCATTAGGTTTTCATAATTACAGTGTTTCCTAGATGTGTTATGTCACAGATACACATCTGTGTAATCTCTTACTGTATAAAATCAGTCTGTCTTTAAAATCCAGAAAATGGAAAAATAACACCTCCTGCCTAGCAAAGTTATTACTTTAAGTTTCAAGCATTAGGCTTTTCAAGACCTGTGAACCTGTAAAAAGTATGAATAATTTTATGTGGAGAGTCTGATCCTGAATACAATTACTCATCCCTCACCTGGCTACATTTTCAAGAGCTTGAGGAAAGACAAAAAAAAATCAGCTTTTCACCTGAACTTCTTCACATTTGAGACATCTTTCTTTGAATCAAATTTGCTATATGCCAGATTTGGATTATTTTAGCTCAATTTGAGGTTCTCCTTGAGAGATCAGATCATCACATGTCTCATCTGAAGAGTATGAAAGAACAATATAATGGGCTCCTCCTGTTATGCAGAAGTATCACAGAGCAGAAGTTAATACAACAAACCTCCAGCACACTGATACTGCAGATATGAGATGTCCTGAGGAGGGAAAAGTTTCACTAGTATCCTGTTCCCTTCTTCATACTGATCTTGGCATACTCCTTAATTCCCTAGGGCAAGTCTGACCAACTTGACACTACGCCATCCTAACAGATTGATACAACTATGAGGACATGAGACAATGTACAATATGTGTGTGAAATGTGGCAATCCCCTGATAAACCATGAAATGATTATCTGCCTAGAGCTTTCATAACTCTTACAGACAGGATAAGTGATCAGGAATTGCAGTAAACATAAAAATTAAAATAAAATAAAATAAAATAAAAATAGAGTGAAACAAAGAAAATTAACTTCCACAATTGCTGGAGGCTTGACTCTGACTTTTACATGTGTATGTGTTTGTGAGCATATATCTGCAGAAAGCTATTAGGGAAGACACTAAAATGTGCTTTCCTAGCTCTTCCATACCTGATAGCAACTTCATTATTTCTGTGTGTAAAGCTATTCCATACCCTCATAAATGAAGAACAGATGCATTTATTATAAGTGATGTTTTCAATGACTAAGAAACATATCACTTTTCTTCTATAAAATCAAAATTCAAGTGTGTCCACACCAAGTGAGTTAGTCTTTTGAAAGAAATTGATTAGTGCATGACCAATAGAAAAAAAAATAAATACATCTTTGTAAGGAATAGAAGTAAGTCTTAGTAAGTCCAGAAAGCCACATTCTGGTACACTGTCGCTGGGGCTTTTCATTTGGCTCTTCATCAAATCAAGTTATAAAAAAACAGCATCAAGCATCCCACAACCAGCTACAACCTAGATTACTGCCAGCCAAACTGTGAAGACCAGGAGAGACACAATCCTCCCTGCTGCTGTGCAAGATACTACCACTGAAATTCTGCTACATTTTTCCTTGCTATACCAGTAAATCACCAGAGTGTTTTTAGCAATGAATGCATCTAGACTCCGCCTCTAAAAATCACAGGTTTGCACTCCTGCAGTAAATTGCACTTAAAGATATGCAAACTATAATATTTACTTTCAACATCATTCTTAAAAAGTATTTTTGATTTGTCTATTTGGCTTTGGTTGTGTTTTTTCAATAGAAGTAGACCCAGGTAAAACTGAATACTTCAAGATATCTGAATCATATAATAAAAAGCAATTTACCATTCTGCCTGGGGAGAGAGGCTTTCAATCAGTGTGTCCTTCCTGCAATGACTTATGGATCAGAAGCATAGAGGTTCTTAAAAAAAAACATATAACTAAGTGAAAATGAATATAATAAGGTGTAGGCTGAGAATAGCACATACAGACAAGAAAACAAATGAGTGGTTCTGCCAGAGAGACTCAATGGAAAATAAAAAGAGAATAGTCCTGGGCCAGGTACACTGCAAAATAACAGGATAGAAGTTATAGCAGATGAGGGGCATAACAGAGCAAGATAACAGATGCAAAAATAATGGAGAGGTGAAGCAGAAGAAGCACAGGGTAGTCAGTCAAAGATACAGCTGAAAAGAACTTGGACACTGCATAACTGAAAACATATGCTTGGTTTCATTGGTTTGTGCAACTCATACCTGAAATGTCCGAGACATGTTTTTCTCCACATCCTAAAATTATTAAAAACAAGCGGAATTTCAAGAAACACGTGAATTTTTATAAAATACGTAATTAAAAATATATAAAAATAATAATTTTTTAAAAATTATATAAATTTATTACATAAATCAAAAAATTGCTATAAAATTACATGACTGCTGATTGGGAAGGAGATGACCTAATGTTTGAGGCAGTTTGCACTGAGGAATCCACCTGTAACCTGTAACTCAAAATCTCAGAGTACAGAGGAGCTCATCTGCTCACTCCTGAGTACACCAGTGTCAAGTAGTCATGCTCTTTTCAGTATCCAGCCTTTGTCTCAGGTTAATACTCAGGCACAAGCCACCTGCAATAAGGGTGGCCTGTTACCCACAGCTGAATAAAGTAACACACATTCTGCTGAGTTGAGCCAGAAATTACTTGCTGCCATAAGGCAACTAAAAGCCAAAGGCAGAGCAAAGAACTCTCAAAGGGAGATCTTGCAAATACGTGTAAAGATACTCCTTCAGCCTTTCATACCAAAAGTACTTGTTCTTGCTGAGGGCTGTTCTCAGCCTACCTCCCAAACTCACGGCAATAGGAATATATTGTCATGAGGTCACTGAAACACTGGACCAGCTCAAAACTTTTCAGTAGTAAGTCTGCAGTAGTCACGGGGCAGAAAGACATTCATAACATAAGAAAAGTCATTAACAACCCTGAAGAACATTTCTATCCCCACTCTTTACCTCAAACCTGTGACTAATCCATCTTGAATGGGCACATTGATCATGGGTACAGTGCGAATGATTTGTCTGACAGTTACGCAGCATCCCTCTTGAACCAGAGGGCGACCAAAACTAGGCACTTGAAACTTAGCACACTACAGTACAATTCAATACAACATGATAATTAGTATCTTTCAGCAAAATAGCTTCCTGAGCTCCCTTAGAGCTAACACTCGTGACACATGAATCCTTGTTGAATTATTTTGGATGACCCTGACTATCTTCTAACACCAAGGGGTTTAGAAGCCTTAGCCTGGTGATCACCTGCCTGAAAGATATTATGCAGTCTTATTCTCTCCAGGATTCTCTCCAAGGCTGCAATAAAAGGCACTTTTAGTAGGCTTAAAGGGAGACAATACTGCTTAACAAATCTTCTGGGGCTGGTGTGTTTAACAGCACTCACTTTAGAAGGATGTGCTAATCCACATGTGATTTGTGAGGGACGTGATTTCTGACAGCTATGATTATTAGTGTCCTTGAATGCTCTGGGAACACAAGTCAGGGGAACAGGTTAACCTTCTTGAATACAGTGTTTTAAAATAGAGGCTGCACTTGCTCCTGAGCCATGCACATGAAGGAAGTAATCCATATGAAATTAAGGAAAAGAAACCTCAGCCTTTGGTGTAATAACTCTTTATGTACACAAAGCAGAGAAAAAGGCATAATTTAAAATTAGCTTTGTTTTTAACAGTTTTTCCCAGTTCCATGATAGAAAGAAGGCTGACTTATTGAGTACAGATCCATCATGAATTGAATTCTAAATCTTTTTCTCTTGTGCTTGCTTTTCCTCTTCTGAGTGAAAAAAAAGCATATAAAACTGTGTTTTGAAAACCTTTGGAATAGTAAGATGAGAGGGGGCACAGAGGTGAAAAGCATGCCCTTACATTTAACAGGTTACATTTGGAGGAGCATGGCTAGTAAGGGAAACTATATTCCATCTACTTAGCAGTCGTGAAATCTACCTGAAAGTTTCTAATGCCTAGTTTTTGTCCCCCACAGTTCAAGAGGGATGTGGAAAAAAAGTGGAGAGGGTCCAGTGGAGGGTCTCCAAGACAGTCAGGGGTCTAGGGCACATGATCTACCGCTGTGGGAGAACGTGACCACCAGAAGTCCTTTCCTACCAGTATTCCTATCAACCTCACACAAGTATAGTGCATGCTGTTTCTGAATTGTGAGAGATTCCCGAAAAAAATTGTGAAGATGTAGGACAGAGGAGATTGTTTCAGTTTTTTTTTTTTTTTGTCAGATAAGCAAGGGTTTATAAACATGACAGCGTAATAAATGTGAGACAATCAAAAGATGCTTTGAAAGGTATTTGGGATTGAAGCTTTAACCCCTAGGTGTTTTTAAAAAGGGTAAAAAGGAATTCCATAAAGTCAAAAGTCAAACATATCAGAATAATGCAGAGGTGTCAGCAAAAAAAACCGGAAATGATCTAGGGAAAAATCAAAATATACTCCAAGAAAGCTAAAGAGCAAGAGAAGTGCATTACAAAGAAGCAAAAAAACTCCAACAGCTGTGTTCTGTAAATATGAAAGTTAATGAAAAGTTGAAGTTTGAAATGGAAAGAAGTGGTAGAGAAGGAGTGACTTCTTTGTGTTTCTTTGTAATGGAACTCCTGACCAAAATTCAAATAGGTAATGAAAATGCTCTTTATTTCACACGGGCTTGAAGCTTCTGCTGTTTTGGCCAAAATATTAAATCAAACTTTCTGGATGAAAGTAGAAGTGATTCTGGCCATTTATGTAATTGACAATTTTCCTAAAGATTAGTTTAAAAGCCAAGGTTGCAATTAAATTATGTTTTCAGACACCTATCTACTTCTGGTCTAAACAAAGGACCAAGAGATGATGAGATACCACATCTGAACAAAATGCTATCATTTTCTCTACATTGACCTAAGTTTTTTAATCTTTTTAGAAATTATAGAGGACAACTGTAATTCATAAAGGGAGATAGGCCATACTATAAAATGATTTGATGAAGAGTGCTAAAAACTTCTTAATACATTTATAAGACTCGTGGAACTTTGACAACATCTGATATCTTAACTATTCTGATATTTATAGCAAATATATTTTACAATATTTAAGGAAATAAGAAAATCCACAGATATGCATTTCCCATTACACCAGGAGTCAGTAACATTTAGAAAACACTTCAGTTTTTCCCAAATCAGAGAATTTTCATAGAACAGAGAGCTTGGGTTCCTGATGGATCTAATAGAATTTGAGAAATATTTTACATTTTTTATTTTTTACTGAATAGAAATGTGAGGGATTAGCAAGGAATGGAATTATTTCTGTATGAAGGAAAATCAGAATTGTGATTACAAATTTGTAATAGTACATCTTCAGCAGATCTATTGTCATTTATTTAAGACCGCTGGAAAAATGATTCAGAGTATAGGAAGTTCAAAGAATATGAAGTAAGTTTTACACTAATTAATCTGTTAATAAGAAGTTATTTTTCCTTGGGCAAAGAGAACATCTTCAATAACAACCTTTTACAAGCCAGACATTATATAAAGTTTTAGTGTCAGCTTCACCAGCCATAAAATAAAATTCACTACATAAAAGAAATATACTTTTTTTCCCATAATGCAACTACTTGATATTTTTCTTCATACTTTTTTTCGCATGTCAGCACTCAGAATCTCCTCAGGAGACTCCTCAAACCTCTACAGTCCATTCCTATTTTTTTTTAGTCAAGTTTGACATATGCTAAGATTGCCAGTGAGCCACTGCACTACTTATTTTTTTATTTTTATTTGAAGTAAAATTGTTACTGGTTTTCCTTTTTGGAACAGAGTTGGAACATCCACTTAGTATGACTGGTTTTGTTTCTCCCTTCCATCCCCACATCAAGATTTGAAACCACTAGTTAATGGCCTCACCAAAATAAATTTAGAAAAGGGTATTCAAATTTGTCTTCTAACTACATAACTGAATTTTATGTAAACCACATTTCCAACGGCTTATTGAGTTATTCTATCAAAATGAGAAGATCAACTTGATCTCTTTTAAAAAGACGAACAGTCTCACAGAAGAGGAGATTTTTGTTTACTTAGCTTTAGTTGGGAACACAGAGGTGCATAGTCCCATTAGTAGACCCTGAACCAGCAAAGTAATGATAGAAACACCAATTTCAGTTGCAAATTCTTCCATGTCAGGTACCATGAATTACCTCTGAAAATGTTATCTTGCCATTATCTTGCCATCTAATCTTGAGTCTAGTAAAATAAGTTCAATTTGTTTGCTGCTGAATGAGAATGCAGCTCTTTTATGCATCCTAGACCTTTTCAGGATTTCTAGAAAGATTTTCAGGGATAATGTAATGGAACAAATGCTATGCTAAACTGTTCTTTAAACCCCCACACTGGAAGAACCTGGTACCTGAGCCCACTTTTTAAAAGAAGCAATTAAATGAGCTCAAACAATACTGGTTTTCAAATAGTATGACAATAACATCTGTTGCTATGGGCTCAGAAAAATATGAATAGATATGTATTGTCATGATGCAGTTTAGTTTGCAGCTATTTTCCATATTATAATGTTACAGCAAGATTATTTAAACACAAAATGGTTTAATCCCAGCATACATTTTCTCATCAAATTAAAGCAAGTATTGGGAAATGGCTGAATATCTCATCCACTTTACTACAGTGCAAGTCAATTGTGAACTATTAGCCTGATAATTACTTTTGGGGGGAAATTTTATGTAAATTATCATGCTTTTAAACTGTTTCTGGATGAAAAAGAAATAACACTCCCTACTATTGACTGATAGAGGAAGTTTGGGAAACTAGCTATGAGAACCTGTTAATGGTGGGCAAGACTGACTGACAGTTAAGCCTCACTTAAATGACTGGAGGAGCTAATGGTCTGAGACAATGTTCATTGCTCACACAGTCATTAAGTATAAGAATCTACCTGACCTGGAGGTCATTACTGCTTGCATTAATTACTGCAATGACGAATACTCCCTGCCACACTCTACCACATCTCCCTAAAGTCATTTCTGCATCAAGACCTTCCTCAGACTTCAGATCTATGGTGACATCTGGCAGCCAGGAACAGCATGTATAAACACATTATTTGACTGAAGACAAAACACCAAATGTTTGAACTGACCAGAACCACCAACTCAGATTAATGTTTCAAATCAACAGGCAAATTCAGCCTGTAACTTTGTCATGATCCTAAACATCCCTTCCCACACAGTAAGTTATGATTAGCTACAGATCTCCCATACTTAGATGTTCAAGAATTATTGTGTGTGCCTAAGCCTTTGTACTTGCCTAGCCCAAACAGTTTTTTAATCAGATATAGATCTGCTCTGTTAAATAGATTAAGGTGAAAAGGCTTGGTACTTACTTGAAATTAAGTATATCAGGAATAACCTGAATTACTGTTGTTCATCTGACAGTAGAAGCTGTGACTAAACCTGCAATTCATCCACCTGCAATAATTGCACCTCATAAGAGGTCTCTGCTCTGAAAAGATTTGATTTCTCATAGATACACAAGCAAAGGATGGCAATAAAAAAAAGGTCAGCATTTAAATGCATTTAAGAAATTTGACCTAAAGATTAATTCTCAGGTATTAATTCTCAGTATTAATTCTCAGGTAAGAGAGACCTGATTCCCATGTAACTCTCAGGACTTACTTAACTGCTCACACTGCTGTTGCAGTCATAGCAGAGTAACACCACTCACAAACTTTTTATCAAATACCACAGTAATTGTCAGGAGACTTTCTTAGAATCTTTACTAGGATTCTTACTAACCAGCCTTAATTAATAGGTTTGCATTGTATTTTGAATTGTTTACATTATTATTCCTCAGATGAACTGAAAGATCATGTCCTTTATTCTAAGTCCTCATGTCCTTAAAAACTTCAGGCATCAGTTATTCACTTAGTATCACCAGCTGAAGTCAGAAAGTCTACTCTAGTGAGCATCTACTCCCCAGTACACAGAAAGGTTGACAGCCTGGCACTGGTTGGTAGACACCCAAGCCCTTTGGAACAACTCACTTCTGTTTTACAGTGCAGTGCATTGCAGTACTATCACATAAAACAAAAATAAGATCTGCTTTCCTTCAGATTAGTTAAAACCATTTGTATCTTCAGAGTATGGAACACCAGAACTAAAAGAAGAGTGTAAAGATAACCATTATCAATACATTAATTTTGATAGTTTCCATTTATCTGCTTCCAAGACTGTAGATGTCAATGCAAACAAGGTCTCTTTATTGAATATAATAGATCAAGTGGACAGTTTCTGCAAGAAAATATATGGAAGAATGTAAAAACCTCTCTAAGGATCATTAATAAAAGGCTGAACATTCTTTCAATATATCCATGTTTTTATAGTAGTCTCATGCACTACTTGCTGCATGTACCCTAATGCAAAAATAGTAATGTCAGGTCTGTCTGTTCTTGACATGTTGTATTATAAATTATTATAAATATCTCCAGTGCTGTTGGTAACCATGTGAGCTGCTTCTTGAGGTATTTACTGTAGACTTCCAAAAGTGCTACATGACTTACGGGTTTGACTTCTTTTTATGGCCATGGTAGCTTTTACAGGAATATAACAGAGTGTTTTATTAGTGTACTTTTGAATGTTTAGAAATTCAACGACAGTGTGCACTGACGTGCTGTACAGCCCTAGCAAACTACTGAGGTTTTAAAAGCCACAAAGGGGAACATTATTTGATACTAAAGCCTAATAGGGAATAGTCTCTCTGCATCAGTAGTAATAACATCGAATACTTTGCAGGTAAGAGGGCCTAACTGGACCATTAATTATAACTTTTCCCTGGTTTCATGCAAACAAATAAAAAATGCAACACCTCATAGTCCGTCCACTTTCTCATGCTTTTCCCAAAACCAACAACAAGTTTAACCAAGAGCAGCTTCAGATCTTGGAAAATGTCCAGACCTGTCATTCACAGACAGGATGGGAAGATGAAGACTTTTATCTTGACCTTTCTGCTTTAAAATATGAATGTAAATGACAATGTGCCTTTACATTTTAAATGAAGGAAAAGGTAGGATCCACTTAAGAAATATATGCTCTTGAATCTAAATACTTGACTACTGCTTAAGCGATTTGTTTGTTGATATAAGAAACTCAGCAGTCAGAAAAACAAAATGTAGCTTCAGTACACAGTGGGCTTTTTTATAGCTATAAAGTTATATACCTCTATATAAAGTTATAAACCTCTAGCAGGTAAGTCCAAGTGTAAAAATAGAGACTTTCAGGCACAGAAATAAGTAATTGGATAAAGTAAGGTGAAAATGAAATGACAGAGCAAGGTATCTAAAACTGCACATTGTTTTTAGGGACTTGAAAGAATGTCATGTCTGATAGCATCAGAAGTCAGACAAAATGCCTGGAGGATGAGAATAAAAGAATCAGGGTCAGACAAGGAAAGATTATCCTTATCAAATTATGTACAAACAGTAGGTGAACTTTAGCCTGGCTAGGCATCAAAGGATGAGCTGGAGCAGAGATTGTATGGGTTAACCTGAGGCTTCTTAAGGCTTTGTGTTAGATGCCTGGGTGAGATTACATTGAAGGGAAAAACAAAAGACTGTGTAGAAAGGAATTCCTGAAAGACGACTGTAAAAAAAAAATTAAGGATCTTCAGGGATAGGGCTGAAAAACAAATCAAGAAGAGTCTTTCAAAGCTTCGACACAGGTCTACATCAAACTCAGCCACACAATTGAAATAAATCCAACAAGAGGTCCTTTTCTTTTGCTCCACAAAGGTATTTGAAATGGTCACACACATTGGAGAACTAGTTGGCTTGTAACAGGAAAATCTTCATCTGCTATGACCTTTCAGAACTCTAACTTTATTTAGCTAGAAAAACAGGCTAGGTGAGTTGTCCTGTCTATTAATGCTTGTCTTACGCTGGAGTTATTCGAATATTCGAATACAAGACCTGTAAGAATAGCATATTAGGATGTTTACTTTTCAAGGGCTTTTACATCGTATTCAAGTTCAAATAGCTTTAAACTTTATCACTATACATATTTCACATTTTTTTTAAATAAAACTAATTTTTAAGTAATATAAGGTAATTCTAGGGGTTTACTCTTTGATTTTGTTATCCACATTTAAGTACAAAATGTAGAGGTTACGCAAAGAGGGTTGTGTTATATTAGAATGATTACACAGGCAAATGTTATTCCACAGTTATGCCAAGTAGTACAGAAAGCAGTATTCTCCATTTCTGTAATGTGATTCCATGGCAGTTATATCTGAAGCTCTACAGGGATTATTTTCAAATATAGGTTACCCAGATAAGGAAGACATGTTTAATTTCTAGGTACATCTCATGTTTCAGAAGAACATTTAGAATTTCAAATAGAATCCTTTTTATCTCATCTGTACATTTCTAAGTTTATCATGTTAGATGAATCCACATGCTTCCATTGTCTCACAGAAGCTGAAGCAACAAAGATACTTTATACAGCCAAAACCAGGACCAACTCCTGTACCTGACTCACCTATATTCAACATTAAAAGAAAAAATTATTTTTCAATATGTCTGAAAGATGAATTAATCATTATGGATAACTCTTATTCTCTCACATATACATCACTCTCCCACTAGACCTCTTTTCTAGTTTCCCACTTCCTTCCCCTTACCATGACGCTACCTAACTCTTAACATAACTGCTCATGCAATTCATTATACATAAAGTGCCTCTCTGTTTTTTCTACGTTTTATGCTTAATGTACCCCATCTCTCAACTCTTAGTAAAGTTTTCAGTAAGGTCAATGTGAGCAGTGGGAGCAGAGCTCTTCTCTGGTGAGTCAGGAAGGTATGGCAGATGGAGCACTGATGTGTTAATTAAATGGCTGCTTTGCCTGTGATCTTCCTATTGTTCACCTTCTGATGCTAAGAGCTAAGAAATAATGGAAGGGGTTAATGAGACAGAAACTTATCCAGGTGGTCAAAACTTCCCTCCAGCTACTGAACACTAAGCACAATCTCAACAGTCCCTCAGCAAAAGGGACAAAAGTGACTGCCACCATTGCAAGCCCCCTGCCTACAGAACACTGCAGTCTGCTGCAGAACTCAGGTTTCCTCACAAATTTTATACAACAGAGGGAAACTGAGGCTGTCATAGTGTCAGGGAATGATGAAAAGGCTGAGGTACTTAATGCTCTCTTTGCCTCAGTCTTTAACACCAAAACCAGTTATCGTCAGGATATTCAGCTTCCAGAGCTGGAAGTTAGTGACAGGGAGCTGAGTGAAGCCCCCATAGTCCAGGAGGAGAGGGTTAGTTACCTGGTATGCCAGTTGGACACCCACAGGTCTATAGGCCCAAATGGGATTCATCAGAGAGTAATGAGGGAACTGGCAAAAGAACTTACCAAACCCCTTCAAGTATTTAACAGCAGTCCTGGTTAACCACAGAAGTCCCAGTTGACTAGAAATTGGCAGATGTAACACTCATCTACAAGAAGGATTAGAAGGAGAATCTGAGGAACTAAAAGCCTGTCAGCCTGACCTTGGTACCAAGGAAAGTCATGAAGCAGATCAGCTTGAGTGCCATCACACAGCACATGCAGGGCAACCAGGGGATCAGGCCCAGCCACCACGGGTTTATGAAGGAAGGTCCTGCTTAACCAGCCTTATGTCCTCTTATGGCAAAGTGATATACTCAGTAGAGGAGGGAAAGGCTGTGGATGTTGTCTATCTTGACTTGAGTAAAATATTTGACATGGTCTCCCACAGCATTCTCCAGAAGCTGGCAGCCCATGGCTTGGACAGGTGCACTGTTCACCGGCTAAAAAACTGGCTGGATGGCCGGGCCCAGAGAGTGGTGGTGAATGGAATTAAATCCTGTTGGCAGCCAGACATTAGTGCGGTTCTCCAAGGCTCAGTATTGGGGCCAGTCCAGTTTAATATCTTTACTGATTATTTGGACAATGGGATTGAAGTTACTAAGTTCTCAGACAACACCAATTGGGTGGGACTGTTGATCTGCTGGAGAGCAGGAAGACTCTGCAGAGGGATCCCAACAGGCTGAATCAGCAGGGGGAGGCCAACAGTATGAGATTCAACAAGGATAAGTGCTGGGTCCTGCACTTGGGTCACAATGACCCATGAAGCACTACAAGCTGGGAGAAGAATGGCTGGAAATCTGCTCAGCAGAAAGAGACTTGAGGGTGCTGTTGACAGCCTGTTGAATGTGAGCCAGCAGTGTGCCCAGGTGGTCAGGAAGGCCAATGACATCCTGGCCTGTACCGAGAACAGTGTGGCCAGCAGGACTAGGGAAGAGATTGCCCCTCTGTACTTGTAAATACAGAGACCACACCTGGAGTGCTATGTTCAGTTTTGGGCCCCTCACTTCGAAAAGGTCAATGAGTTTCTGAAAAGAGTCCAGAGAAAGGCAACAAAGCTGGTGAAGGGTCTGGAGCATAATAGGGTTGGCTGAGGGAGCTGGGGTTGTTCAGCCTGGAGAAGGGGAGTCTCAAGGGACTTCATTGCTTTCTACAACTACCTGAAAAAAGGTTGTAGGGAGGTTGGGTTGATCTCTTCTGCCATATGTGAAGTGAAAGGATGAGAGGAAATGGCCTTAAGCTGTGCCAGGGGAGCTTCAGACTAGATATCAGAAAAAAAAAAAATCACTGAAAGAGTGATTAGACATTAGAATAAGTTGCTCAGGGAGTTGGTGGAGTCACCATCTCCAGAAGTGTTCAAGAGGTGTCTGGATGTGGCATTTGGAGATATGCTGTAGGACTGATAATGGCTCTGCTGTGTTGATGGTTGCACTGGATGATCTTGAAGGTCTCTTCCAACCTTGATGATTCTGTGATCCTGTGGTTCTATTATGTTGAAGGAGAAACATTGTCAAGCTGATATTGCCAAATACACCGAAGGGGAGAAATTATAATAGTGGCCCAGCTGAAAGGACCGGGACAAAACCAGTACTCTGCACAGTAGTTATCCCCACTGCTTCACACCTTTTCCTGGGGTACAAAAAGAACTGTCTCAAATTTATTTCTCACACACCTAATTCTTTCCTATCTACCACAGTTTTAATACATTTACTTTTTCAGAGACAGCAATTATCTACAGGTAGCCTCAGCTTCCACAAAACTCCTTCATGTCCAGCAGCTCTTTAGTCCAGCCAACAGGGAAACTTAAGAGGCAATTTTATCCCCTTTATTGTGTCCTCACTAAAACCCTGCACTGTCACATGAGAGTCCTGTCATCACTTTATGTTTAACATATGTTATGCAAAGCTACTATTCTTTCTTCTCAGTCCTTACTTCAGTCCCATTTTTCTTCCACAAATGAGAACCACATTCCTTTTCCAATACTGTGATGCCTACAAAAATTCATAGTATCCTCTGGTATCCTAAAAGTCCTGCCTATCCTTCTGACCAATGTCATTTTACTGCTTTTGTGCTTATACCCATCTTGTTTCCTCATGCTCACACTGAACACTGGCTGCCCGAGGGATTATTTCTTTGTTCTGCATTTTAATAGTGCATGGAGTTGAAGTTGGTCCTCTGGTTAATGATTATAGCTCCCAGATGCAATGGCAATATAAATATATTAAACATTGTTAATAAACTTATCACTTCATTCTAGAAGTTGAACAATATCCAAAGACCATACACTATCTCTGTACTATTTCTGGGGATATTTATAGGGACAAAGATCCAAAAATTTAACAACTTGTGTGCAAACCAACAAATATCCAGGCTGAAACAACAATTTTAAGAATAGTAAAAAATAAATCTCTGGGCAATTCATTAATGACAATACTTGCTAGGTCATCAATCATTATGCACCTTTCCAAACAAACCTTTATAGGTATCCTCGCTTCACACACAACTCCCTAAGCATGATTTTAATCTATATCCACCTGCTTTTTGTTTCATAAGCAGTTACAATGGGGCCAAAGCTATGTGGTCCACTCTATGATACAAGTGAAAGTCTGCCTGGGAGTCAGTAGGAAGCAGGCCAAGATTATACTAGATACTTAGAGAAGCTGATAGCTGTCTGGGTAATTTTGAAAATCACTATAATCTCCTATCTCTCTCTTTTGGCTCCTAAATTCCTTGGAAAATATTACTAAAAGTTTTCTTGCTTATCTTTGATCAGATTACTCAATTTTTGTATTTGGAATGGAATTTTAAAGATATTAAGGTACAAGAGGGCAGAATATAGAGCAAAAATCCAATAATGAGAAACTGGAGAGGATCCAGCATGGGGCTACTGAGATAGCCAAAGGCTAAGAGCACACAGCCTACAATGACAGGTGGAAGGAGTTGGACTGGTTTAATCTGACAGAAAAGTGGGTAAAAGGTGAGTTAATTACTTTCCTATCACTCCTTAAAACAATTACAGAAATTATAGAGCTAAAGTGATATAAAGATTGGCAACCACCACAAATTATGGTTTAGGAAGTTAAATAGTAGAGGGGGGAAAAATCATGAGAAGGTCAATTCAGTGTTGACACAGGTTGTCTAGAGATGTTATGGACTCTTCGTCTTCCAAGTTTTCAGGACTTGGTTGGATAAAGCCGTGGCTGACCTGTTCTGGTATGAGTCCTGTTTCTGGCAGGGGCATGGACTCAAGGCTTTCAGAGATCCCTTCCAGACATTTCTATGGTTCTGCAATACTATGATGCAATTTTTTTTAAAACATCAAGACAGTGGACATTTTAGAAATGTCAATGCCTTTAGAAAGCATCCCTTTGTACCTTAGTTGATCATGTGTAAAATGAGTACCATACTTCTTACATCCTAGTCAGGGAATAGTTCCCAAGGGGACTGTCTGCATGAATCAATTAATTATGTGAAGCTGACATCTAGTATAGTTCTGAATGCCAGAGTAAATGAAAAATAAAATCTAAATAAAAATGTATGACAAAAGCCTCAACTGGTCTAAACTGCTGTAACACTAGTGACTGAAATTATATTGCCGTAATTTATTCCAGCTGAGCTACCACCCCCTGTTGTTTATTCATCCAAATGAGCAATTCTGAAGTTGAATTCTGCTCAGTGTGAATTATTAAAGTGAGGAACTTTTGCACTTTAAATATTGGCTGTCTAAAAAGTGATGTTAGCCTCAATTTAGTATCACCACTGGGGAAACTTTAGAGCTGTGAAGGACTCCAGGAAGAACTATGTTTAAAGGACTATACTTCCTGAAGGCTAGTTATAGTGATGGACTGCTAAGGACTAAATTGCAGCAGGAGAGACCATTTCTCACATTCTGTTGGAAGTACAGTAAAAATATATATCTGAAAATTCTCAGCTGTTATATCCTTCAAACCTATTTTTATTTCAAAACTGCAATCTCTTATGCAAATCTGAAGGACAAATAAAGGACCTTTACCAGACTTAACTGGCCTCTTTGTTTGCCTGAAAAAAACTTGCACAGTCAAGCAAGGAACCATAAATTGAAACAGTTTTCAAACACACCTCCCAGGAGACAGAAGAACAGTTCATGAAAAGGTCAAGACAGCAGTCATCAAAGTAGTGGTATCCGTGCTTGAGAAGAGAGCCACCATTCACAGGGAATGGAAGTGTGCCAGATAAAGAAGCTGGTGCCCAGACTTCTGCTACTCTTCCATAAGAAGAGGGCTAATTTCTTAAGGAGCTGTTAGAGAATTATGCTGTCTCCTTGAAAATGGGTTGTCACTCAAGAAATCACTTCCAAGGAAAGAGGAAATCCTTTCCGAGAAGCCAGGTCGACTTCACGGATAGTCTGGTAAAGAGATTGAATGTGATAAACATTGTAAAAGGGCTTAGATTAAATTAAGTAATTCTTTATTGCTATAGAAGACCAGCTGAGCTTTGAAGAAGGAAAAGGTGATTAATTTAATAGGGCAAAAGATACTGCTAGGACTGGTCAGTAATTAATTAAATTGGAGACTAGTGATCAGGTAAAAGAGGGAGCAAAATCCAATAGACTTGAGAGCGTGTACCAGTAAATTAGCCACTGGCAGTTTCAACAAACTTCCATACTGTCATTTATAAACCCCATTTACTAGATGGTCATTGCACACTGGTATAGCCCAAGAAGCAGGAGGTGACAGTGCTTCTACCCATAAGTATCTGTCATTTGGAACCCCCTGACGAAAAACACTAGAAATTGAGACTCTTCTTTATTATTAATAAAATACATCCATAGCATAAGAAATGCAGAGTAATAGTAACATTAACAAAGAAAAAAGAATGCACAAATAAAAATCTCTGACATCTATAACTCTTCTTCATAGCAGACTGTCTAAGGCATGACAGACTCATTCTTTGCAAGCCACACAACTCTGTCCTCTTAGCACCTCAGCAACAAGAAGGAAAAACCAGAGGGGAGCACAAGCAGAGCACGGCTGTGCTGCTGAACTGATAAGCCCACACTGACAAGCCCACTCTGACAGCTTCCCTCAGAGCGCTGTGAACATTTCTACAGGGACAGCTGCAGCTAACCTCACATTCGCATTGCCCTTGTAAGTCAGTGCTGAGCCCAAATCACAGCTGTACTTTGGGTTTATTGTCCGGTAAACACTTCTGCATCCAGGTGGGTTTGCAGCTTCCAGCCCCTGTGTCTGCCCAGCTGGTGAAGAGCAAACTGACTGCACTGGTGTCTACCACATGCATATGAATATACTCAGTTTAACTCTGAATGCTCTTCGTTCCCTTAATATATAATCTCTTCCTCTGTTTGAGTTTTCATAAATTTGCCTACACAAACCTAACAAAATAACATCCTCAGATGATTTCCAGTACAGTCAGCGAAACCAAGTGATGTGCTTGGACTGTAATAGAAATCATTTACTAGCAGACACTATGATTGAAAAACCAAGGCTATCTACTGCATGCACTGAGTGAGGTAAACATCCTGGGAAAAACAGCATGCAATTATGTGGTTGAAGGCTATCTTAACGTATATCCATCAGAAGTACTTTAGTATTTCCAAATTTTTTGAAAGCTTGATTCTGCAGCCTTGAAAATACTCCTTTATCTTTTATCTTTCCTCATGAAGTCTCTTCTGTCATATGAGTCAAGAGAAAAACTATAATGTAATGGAAAAAACACATGCAATCTGAAGTGGAAAACCGATTGCAGTAGCAGGTTAGCATAATTTCAGATTTTGTCTATACTAGAAAACAGAAGTGTTTCAGGACATAGGCACTCTGATCCTAAAAGTTCTTCATCCGTATTTTGTACTAATAAATTGCTAGAACTGCATCTGACATGTTTTCATTTGGGCCAGGTAGCCTTCTCCCAGATCTCCCATTGGAAAGGGCCCCGAGTAGCCAGAGACAGACAACAATCAAATTGGGTGCAGCCTCCTTGTTCTGGAGCATGAAAGCATGAAACCATTTAGATGTGGCCAGACAGTACTAGCCATCTTCACAGCCAGAGCTTGGTACTAGCTTGTTCAACAGTATAGGAATAGCTTATTAGTTCTTCACAAGCTGCTTCCACCTGAAGTGACATTTTTCCTCACCTTTCTCTTCTTTACTCCAGTTCTCTTAGGTTTCCCAATCCAATCTCTCAGTTCAGTCACAATTTTCTCTATTACCCACTCTTACCTCTAAGCTCGGCACCAGCTTTCTCTGCAGTGCCGATGTTCCAGTCAGTAACACCTGACATGATGCAAGGCTCGCAGGAGTGCTGAATGTATTGAGCTCTGCAAGTGCAGGGTCAAAACCTCCAGGAGCCCAGTAAAGAACGCTGCCAATGGCTGATGACACAGTCTGCATTCATACACCAGCCCACAGCATTTTCTTATACCAGATACCAGCACCATCAGCAGCTCCTTTGGCAACTGCAATAGCTGCTGTAGCAAGCATTATCTGCTGCAGACAACTAGGAATAAACAAATATTTACAAACCTGAGAGTTTTCAGTTGTTTACATCACTACTTTTCAAATCAAAGTGGAAAAAATCACAGACTACATAGCAATAGTTTTCATTCAGGTCTGCTGTAATATTGAGAATATCCTCCTCATTTTTGTTTTCATTAGAAACAGTTAAAAGGATGAAAGGTGCACAGAGCTGTACTTGCACTGCTGTGGAAGGCATGTCCACATGTGCTCCTGTGCATGACAGTTCTGGCACTAGTAAGTATGTTGCAGTAAGTAGTTTGATGAATTTGTACACAGACTGTTGAAAATGTTATGCATTAAAATCTGAAAGTAATGTAAAAATACAAGATCATATAATTTTGTCTCTCAGTTTTTTAACCAGAATTGAAAAGAGAGATGTGTCCCTGCCTACCTGTTTTACAGTGTATTAAATATCTCTTGCCAGTTTTTTTGGTAAATGTCACTTAATTTATGAAAGTTTAGAAAGCTTAGAAAATAGATGAACAGTAAAATAAGAGTTATATTTCATGGCAAACACCAAAAAACAAATCAATACAACCATTTTAAGATATTGGGGCACCACTGTAATTTCTTTGGATTAAAGAATTCCTTTCATTTCTGTTTTTGGGTTACCAGAGGCTCTGGTAACAGATATAACATGTCTCTTAGTACAGAAGGCACAGAAAAACATCTCTATCTACTTCTAGAGGAGACTGATATGACCAGGAGAGGCTCATGTGTCACAGTGGGGACATAAAGGAATTACTACATTAAACTGTGTATCTATAAATATAATTTCTAATAAGGACTATGTGGAGTGCAGTCTTCATCTCAGAAAGATTCATAGGAATAAGTAAGATACCAGCATTGTAAATGCCTCTTTTGGCAACTGCAATAGCTGCTGTAGCTCTGGCAGTAACTCACAGGAACTTTTTGACTTTAAAGTCACTTCTATTGGCAGATGGAGCATAGGCCAAAAAAGCTGTATTTTCTTTCTCTCTCTTCAGAAAGCCCTGAGAGATCTTCAGATTTCGACTGGAATAAGCACCAGAAATGGAAACAGGTCTAGTTTTGGCTTTTTTCTCATGCCTTTTTTATGTAGGTTATTTTCTCATATAGCTTTTGAAAACTGTTATCTGAAGCATGTCCTGATAACACAGTTGATGCCAATTATGCACTCTCTGCCCTCTCCTAGGCAATTCTCTTCATTTATTAATTTGTTCTGAAGTGGCTGATACCTTATGCCCTTAACACCTAAGAGATGCCGCCGTGGTCTGTATTCTGCTGAGTATTATATTCCACTCTATTCAAGATCCCCTTCTTCAGCTGAGGCACCATCTGGGCCACCCACCATATCTGGAATGAGAGCTCCCTCAAGACCAAGACCAGAACATTTCTAACAAGGAGGTGACTACTGGGTAAAAAAACCCAACCACTAAAAAAAAAAAAAAAAAAAAAAAAAAAAACCCAAAAAAAAAACGAACAACAAAAAGCTACATAAATCCTTTCATTTATTTACCTTAAAGACCTGTGAGAAACAAACACGGTGCATGCAACAGGCAAAGATGACAGTTCTTGACACTGACACATCCTAAATAGCTGGAGAGTGTCAGACCAGCACACACAGCAACCCTAGGCCGCAGCAGATTTCCACCGTGGCATTCAAAGAGAAGGGCACTGTATGTGGCACCTAAATTAGCATGGCAAGGGGAAAGAAGACAGAGGACCAGGAAAGGGAAGGACATTCTATTCCCTCATCTCTTCAAAACTGACCAGAAATGCAATCAGTTCTGAAATAAAACATTTTAGCTAGCATGAGATGACAGCTGCCACCCTTTAAAAACTGTTAACTGCTAGGTAAAATGACCACAGACATTATGTCACACAAGCTGTTTTTAAGTTAGAGAACAGAAGTTATCCCACAGTACATCATCAATCTCAATGATATGAGCAGTGAAACCAACGCCAGAAGTAGCATACATAAGCAGGAACCAGCCAGGCTTGACACAGCTAAGCTACCTGCAAGCAGCAGTTGTTGGTTCCACAGAACTGCCTGTCCCGTTCCTGTCATCCCAGCATTTAGTACCAGCCACCAGTGCATGGGGTGACACAAGTAATGTGTCAGGTGTAAAGCTTTTACTTCCTTGACTTCTCTGAAGAGGGAGCCAGGGAACAGAGTCTCCCAGACCGTGGGATTTTGGAAGTTGTTTTGTTGAGAAAAATATACACGTCATGTACTTTCTTCGGAAAACTGAGAGCATTAAATTGATAGGTATAAAGGTGGTTCTTTATTTTTAACAGATCTTGTTCAAAGCAACCTCCAAGAAACCTTCATCTACCGAACAGATGAGCTGAGTTCACTTGTGCCTGAGGACAGGTACTAATAAGCTGGTCTTCGCAGACTCATAGGAGACCTCTTAGACTATGCCCACTTGGAGCAAAGCAGTGAGTTCTCTCTCTGCAGGAGCTGATGCGCTTTCATGCCAGTGTATGCACCTATGTTGCTGTCCAGAAATCTGTCATCTTAGATATACTGTCATAACACCACAGCTATTTTCCATCCCTCTGCTATCTTTGGTGCAAGCTGTGGAAACACAGCACTGAGTTCTGCTATGCAATGCTGGCACACCCTCAGATCCTCTGTGCACTCACAACAAAGACAGGTAGGGATCAGCACACTGAACTTGTATTAGAAGACTCTAGGTCCAACATGGGTTACTGAATACATACACCACAATGTTCTGTATCAGTGAGAAGTTCCTCAATACTGGTGTCAAATACACTGTATTACCAAAGGTCACATTCAGTAAATACCAAAAGGATGGGTTTATCAACCCATGACCACAACCCAGATGGCTCCAGCCACCCAGGCACAGCTGAAAGCATTAATCACAGACAGAAACATCAAGACCAAAGTCTATCAGGAGAGAATACTCAAAGGAGGAAACAAGTGGGCTGTGGCATTCATATATTATACTCAGCACGGGACAGAAGAGAAAAAAAACTCAGTGAGGGATCTCCTGTTTAAGTGTCTATTTAACAGATCTAAGTTTTATTAACTGGCATAGCAATTGGTAAGACTATCTCCTCTCCTTGTTTCTCGAGTCTGGTATTATATGCATTTTCACTTCCTTCAGCATGGAGAGTATCCAATACTATCTGTTCATGTTTCAAAAAATTCTTAAGAAGGCACCACTAAATCTCATGCATGCTAAGACAGCTAATGGAACATGGCATTGAGCTGGAGGTATTTAGAGGTTTTGAATGAAAAATAACTTTTTTTCACTTTTCACATATTTATGCAGTAACTAGTAACACATGAATATAAGGAGACTTGGTATTTTCTCTCAAATAGAAAGAAACATAAATTTATATCAGTACCTAAATAATGAATCATGTCAAAATACTAAATCAATTTCAGTTTTCAAAAAGGCTAAAAGATGTGATTTAAAATGCCTCTCCCTTGAACTACTAAAGGGATTGGTATAATTAATCATCTGAAATCAAATACATAATTTGTAAACTTCTTGAATTCACATAACCCAAACAGTTTTTCTGATGGTCTCCCAAAGGATTATCAGCCTATTTTGAATAGTCACGCTGTTTTTGCTAAAGACTTGCCACATTTGACTCCAGAGATGATAATCTTCCAGTGGAGAAAGTGAAGCCGTTGCTATGTGTTGTGTTCTTGCACATTAAAAACTACCAGTGCAGGTAGAGTAGTTTACATTCTGCATTCAGATGCAGTGGTGTAAATCTGGCACCACAGTTAAAATCCATGCAGTTGTTATGAATTGACATTAGTGTAAGCAGAATTTGGACATAGTGCATATTCCTTTTCATTACAACTCTCAAGCGTTTTGAAAGCCCTCAGGTAAGAAGCACTGTAAGAAATGTATAGCATATTAACAGTTATTGACGTGCACACTCTCACACATAGTAAGTCTGAGTATAAACTCCAAAAGACTTTGGAAAGTGAAAACTGGATCATGTGAGAGACATAGCACAAGTCAGTTCAAATGCTGGGGAATGAAAATATGCTCTGTACTCCCACACCTCCTCTAACACACACCTGGCCAGCTCAGACTCTGTTCGTGGCTGTGTATATCTAAACTGGAGCTGAAAATCTGGTAGTCATGTACCAGTTTAAAGCATGTGATGACTGACTGGTGATCTCAAAGGTGTGCAAATTGACAGCTACTGATATGGGCTCTGTTTTCATGTTTATTCAAATGTTATAAATATTCAAGCGCATCAAATTTACAGAGCCTAGAGAAACACTCCATACATCGTTTTACCCCACCTGTGCTCTTCCCATCCTAAAGCAGTGGAGCTGGGATATAGATCAGTAAAGCATGTCCAGCTAATGGCTGGAAGTCTCCTCTGCATAGGCAGCTCCCAGCTCCCGCTGAAGTTCACACAAGTGTGTGAATGAACAAGTGCAGGGATCACTGCACTTTGGGTTGTGCAAACGCACATACCCAAATTTTCCTATTCGTGTCACTTTACATTTACCATGCATAATTGTTTCTTGTAAATGCTTAGGGATGAACATTAATCAAATTTTCAGGCCAGAGGAACTGCTTCAATGGAGTCCTAATAATCTTTTTTTTAAACTCTGCCTTGCTTTCCCCTTCACTTTTGTTTCTTCCATTTTGCTATTTCTTTTCTTTTGGGGCATTCCACCATCCTTCTCATCATGAAGGTCATTTCACCTTCTCTATCTGTAATTTTGGGGGTTTGTCATCCCTTTTTTACAGCTGCTTGCCAGAGCTACCAGCTAGGGTAGCTCCATCACTCATCTGCACATCCCTTGTCAGTTTAAACGGACTCCAACAGTTGCTCCAGCTCTATGCGTCATGTTGCTAAGCAACATGCTTATTGAAAGGGCTTTGTAGTAGTAGTAGTAGTAGTAGCATTATTTGGAAAGGTAAACTTTTTGTTACACTGCGACCATTTTAAACACACTTTTATGACATAATACCCTTTAGTTCGAAATAGAGGGAAATGTTGCTCAGGGGAGTGAAGGAGCAAAGTAAATGAATCCTGCTGTGGCACAGAGATAACGTGACATTTGTTTACGTGGATACCACTGTACAGAAAAAAAAATTGACAGGTATAACAACACTGCCTTATGCTTTGTGACTCAGAAAGCCCTGCATACAGAACTTCATCCTGATACTAAGTCCTCACATTCTTTGCCAAGTGACTGGAGGGAGAAGAATTAAAATTAGTCTTAGAAGCTAAGGAAACACTGGGAATATTAATGTTCTAATTAAAAGAAAGGAATCTTGTATGCTCAGTGAAGCCTCTCTGTAGACCAAGTCTTTGAAAGTAGAATGAAAGGAAGTTGCAACAGATGGATAATAAAGAGATTTCTTTATTATTATTATTATTATTATTTTCTAATGTTATTAGATCAAAGCAGTTAACTGCATTTTAAAGAGGACAATTTTACTATAAGCAGTTACTTGTATTGGGAAAGGCTACAAGACAAGGGTTTGTGAGTCAGGAGCCTGGTTTTTAATCCTGGTCCTTCAGAGACTTTCTGTGTAACTTTAGGCAATTAATTTATCCTCTGTTCTTGATTCTCCTGATCTAAATTTTAGATGTTTCCCTCCTAGCTCATAGGATTCACCATATCTGAGCCAATTAGCATTTCCAAAAATATGGAGATCTTTCAGTGGAAGGTGCTACATAAATATAAATTAATATTTTAAAGGAATAGAAGTTCATAAAGAAATATTCTATGACTTGTACAAGGCACTTTTGCTCTCCACTTGAGAGGTTATTTTTGGTACTATTTAAGCCCTCCCTCATGTGTATGACTGAAATATTCAAAGTATGTACATGGATTTTATGTTTATGAGAGATGCTAGTCTGAAAGGTACAAAGATGGAAGCAATCTAACCACAGAAGAGATCCAAATTTAGTGTTAAAAAGGCACGAAGTCAGTGATTATGCCTAACAGAAAATGCGTCTCCTAATTTTGACACTGTAGTTTTTTTCCCAATGTTTGTATAGTTATCTCTCTTAATCCAGAAATTTAGACACTTGCCTCATTCAACAGTAAAGTCTTATGCATCTCTAAGGGACTGTTTCTCTGCTTAGATTTAGGCACATAAGAAGGAGAAAGGATGAAGAAGATTACAGTCTGTCAAATAGGATTTATTTCTTCTATGAGTAAAATACACTTCAACAAATACTGAAGGAAGTCCCTTGCTCTAAAAAAGTTAGGGCACCAGGAAAAAAGAGCAATAACAAGTGATGCAGAAAATTTGTTTATATTCTGGGCTTCACTCCTCCCAAAATTAGTTTGCTGAGGCTTAACAAAATGAAATTTAACAATCAGCAGGAAAGTAAGCCAAAAAAAGAGGTTCAATATTTACTAAATCAATGTATTCAATTCAGCAGGGTCTTATGACTTTCACTACATGCACTAGGGAAAAGGAATTAGGACAAACAATTTTCATCTCTTCGGGCTTAAGAACATTGTCAGAAATCTACCAAGCTTCAACTACAGAAGTCCCAAAGGACTAGAAAAGGGAATCTTTAAAAAGGGGAGAGTGTGGGGGGTGTGGGAGGAGGGGGAGGGGAAGGATCCAGACAATTACAGAGTAGTTGACTTCAATTCCCAGAAAGATTCTGGAACAGACTCTTAAACAATCAATTCAAAAGCAGCAGAACACAGTAAGATGATAAAAGACAGCCCACTTGAGTGTGTTAAGAACTGATGATGTCAAACCAATCTAATGTCCTTGTCTGCCAATATAATTGGCATAATGGATTAAAGGGAAGCAGTACATATAATGTATCTTGCTTTAGCAAGGACTCAGAAACTGTCTTGAGACACATTCTCATAAAAAGGCTGAAGAAATATGACCTAGATCAATTGTTCTCACACCGTAAATACAAATAGCAGTGCTACATGAACCACTTCGAAGTGAAATGCAGCAGCTGCTCCTGAGCCAAAAGCAGTAGGTGTAAGACATGGCACTTCAGGCTTAGCTGCAAGAGCAGAGTGAGACAGAAGATGTGGCTGCAGAGGTCAGAGGGGTTTAAGTGAGTGAAAGAAAGGGAAATGGGAAGTGAAGTATGATAAAAGGAAACAAGGACAGTGGAAAATATGAGTAGGATCCCAATTTAAGTACTTAAAGCTCACCTAGAGGAGCAGGACAGGTAGGCAACCTCAGGCTGGAGAGGCAGAGGTGGTAGATTAGAAATCTGGACTGGTAAATTAGAGTGTGCATGAATGAATTTTTCTTTGGGCAGTACACTCACCTTAGTGGACTGTGCATCTATTGTAACACTGACCTGCAACTACGTTTTCAAGAGGTTCAGAATCTGGCAGCTGATCTATACTGGAGCTAGTGCACTATTGCACTGTCACTGCTTGCAGTCCAGAAAACCTGGACAAGTGCATTTGAACCTAAAGTTCAAATGCAAAAAATAGTCTGACTATAATCACAAACTCTTTAATAGATACAGAAAACGAAATGCCACCTAGGAAATTTGTAGAAATGCTTTCTTTCAAAGCTTCTGATGCCTCTGATATTCACCTGTGAATGATTCTTTATGCGGCTTCAGAAGAGAGGATTATGCTGGATAATCCAGTGAGGTCTTCTCCAGTCCTGCATTTTCATGGGGACAGCCTTTTATTGTCAGTTTTAAAGAAGTAGCACTGCACTGTCTGGACGAGGTCCAATGAAACAAAGGACAATCCTGCTACCAAAGCCCAGACTTGCAGGAGACGAGCAAGCTGAAAAGGCTGACCTCTGTTCCTCAGAGACTCACCTGAAAAATACATTAGCAGGAAGTCTGCCTATTATCTACCCTCCTTTACTATTCTCAAAAATTTTAAAAGCAAAAGGAAAAAAACTACGTATGAGGAGTTAAGAATTTAGTGCCAAGTTGGTGAGAGCTTTGAGTCAAATGAAAATGTAATAGTTACCGTTAGTCCAGTTTCAGGAAATTTAATATTCAAGACAAACCTACAAGAAAGGGGGTTCAGGAGACATTGTGGGCCATTATGAATTGAACTTTGAGACTGGAAAAGGGTCCGCTGTGTGGGATCCCGAGCCTGCTCTGAACATAGAAATTAAATGGTTCCCAGACAAAATGGGATCGGATTTCAGCTCTGAAGGACTGATGGCTAACAGTGAGGTTAAGGGTGATTAAGAGTGACAGAGAAAAGTTCCTTTGGTAGTCTGGGACTTATATTTTTACACTTTTATAAAGTTGCGCTTTTTTTTGAGACATCCCAGTGTTACAGTGAAAACTGTGTGAATTCTTTCAAATATTTCATATATTTGGCAGGATATTTTCAATTAGTCAGTCCTTTATAGACTGACCAGTACAACCAATTGAAACTGGCACAGCACAGCTTATTTAAAAAAAAAAAAATCTGCTACTAATGTCCATGTACGTTTCTTAAAAGAAGATTAATCCCTCAGAATAGTAATAGTCTATATAATTAGGAGCAATGAAATCCAATTAGGAGGGAAAAAAAAATCAAGGAATCAGCAAATATCCCTGACACTGACATCTATTTGGCTGGGACATGGCATCTCAAGGCAAACGGTGTGCACTCCATCTTTAGTTCAGTTTGCATTTTAATGCCCAGAACTTCAATGACTGTACAGTATAAAGCAACCCTGCACATAGTGTGAGTTATAGCCTTACTTCATCTAACTTCTGTTTGTATATCATATTTCTTGAATTAAAAAAGCGCAAGATTTTCACATAAAGCATACAAGCCATTATTTATTTTCTCAATATAGATTAGACTACAGTCAGAAAGAAATAGTTATAGATATCTACAGCAATTTAGGGCCTTTTTGTGTTGATTTATTGACGTCTACTCAAGATTTCAGCGGCACTAAAAGATGCAAATTTTCACCCGAGGTTGCAGTCATTGCTTTCAAATCACCAGGTATGTTCCATCAATATTTATGGATATTGCCTCCATAAGAATAAAAAACACAATGTAGGCATTGAATCCAAAGCCACACTAGAGTACACCTTCCTTTTGGCATGCACTGAAATAATCATTTGTTTCTATAAATTAAAGCTGTGTCAGTTAACCAGTTTCTTAAATGAGTGCCTCCAACTGACAGCAATTCTTTAGAAGTGCGTGGCTTCAGTAACTCACAAGGGACAATCTGTGCTCAGTAACTCACCAATTTATTCTCACCCATAGCCAATGAGGCAAATGATTCGGCTGCTGGGTTAATGACCTCTGGTTGTACTGTTCCTATATTTTCACTAGCCTGGCCTTGCAACATGGATTGATCTGATGCAGATGCTGTCAAGTTAAGGAATCCAGATTAGAGTCAGCATTTGTTTTGAAAAAATAAACAAGGAAATTTAAAGAGGAGTAATAGGAACAAAAATACCACTTATAAATTATTGTTGAAGAACAGAGGGTAAATTTTAAATTATTTTAATAGACAAGACAGTCTTCAGGGGTCGATTCCTTTTGTGCTAACAGAAGCAGGCCGGAGTACAGCATCATAGAACGTGGTCTACTGTCTCTGCAGGTTGGTAGTGGCTTCCCTCTCCTTGACCCTACTTTGCTTCTGTTCAGACCTATAGCTTTGTAGGGATAAAAGGAAGGCAAGGCAAGGCAAGGCAAGGGAGGGCAAGGGAAGGGATCTATATCAAGAATCAATCAGTCTGATAAAATTAAATACTGAATTTCAGATTTTATAGCCATTTCACATTTCCCATAGCCTCATCTGAGCAAAAGAAAGCCATTTTCGTTGAAAGCTCATGGAGGAAAACAAAGTTATCTGAAAGTCATTGATCAGCAGTCAAATCCCTTCTTAATTCTGAAAACGAGGCTTTATTTCCAATAAGGATAACCGTTAATTTTCCGAAGAGATCATTGTACAGAATCTGGGGCAAATGCAACATGATTCTGCAAGAAAGACCTTGAAATCTAAAGACACATGTTAAGTCAACAGGCTTCAGTTAGAAATCTGTTATAATTAAGAGCTGGTTGAGGAAGACAGCTCATACTTATAGGCTGAGACTTATCGTGAAACACCTTGGAAAATACACCATACGCATCAAATGGCAGTAGAAATAATGGTATGTTTACTCGCAAAAAAGTCCCTGGCTCTCAGGGACTTATCGGGCACTTCAGAAAAACACAAGAGGACATTTCTATACAACCACAGTAAATTATCATCTTTATTGTTCCACCAGTACTTTTTCCCCTCTACCTTGTCTTAATACAGACGGTGTATTAATTAATCACCATTATATAAATCTTAAATCATATTGCAGAGTACTTAGGATTCAGCCCATCGGTTAGTAATTAACCTACCTTGCCTTTAGCCATAAACTTTCACATCACAGCGCTGCTTTTGATATATGAATCAACAAGTCTGAAAGTCTTAAACTCTCTTCAGTTTAATAGCTGACCAAATATAAGACAGATTTTTCCATTTAAAGACACCTCCTACTCTTTGAAACTTACTGCTTTCTCAAAGGTAAGTTAACATGACACATAACTGTGACTTAAGGCACCGTGGAATTTAAGATTTCACACACAGATGACAGTGATGATTCCTATTGATTTGCCATCTCTTGCAAGTTGGTATGCTCTGCATGTTCCTGCCAGGAAAGCTCTGCAGGTTTCTTCTGATCTGTAAGGGTAACTCAAGGCAACCATCTGCATCTCCTTTTTTGCTTCTAAGGCTACAACCTGTCAGTTTAAGAAAGAACAGGGTACTGAGCCTGTGTATCCTTTCAGGTTGTTTGCCTGACATATCTCAGCCATCCCCCTGGACTCCGAGCACCTCTGGGTGCTTTGGGCCTGCATGGGAGAGGTGTTAGTGAAAACTATGCTAAGTAAGGTTCAGATTGGATCATTTTGATTCTACCTTGCCACATATCTAGTAACTGCATTTGCACTTTTCCTCCTCCAACTATGCCATAGCTGGATACCAGGCTATGGTTCTTACTTCCTTTCCAGAACCCTCTCACTTGTGATAACGCAAGAAGTTCTTCCTTGCTTCCTTCCTTTTCAACATGATGCTGACCTTCCCCAAAGAGAGGCTGAGCCTTTTTTTTTTTTTTCATTTATACTCATTCTGTGGACTGGACAGTGCACAAGCAGCACTCGACTGATTTTTGTAAGGCAGTGATGACAGGAGAAGACAGAGCTCCATATGGAACTACTAACAACTGATGTCAGGAATAATCAGACCCATTTATGCAGTAGGGGCCAGAACTGAAATGGAAACAGTATTTTCTCTAGGCCACCAATTTTTGTTTCCTCCCTTTGCTGCAGAATAGGATTCTGGTTCTGGGGAGTACTGATTAAACAAAAGACAAGGACGAAGTAAAGATACATGGAAAACAGAAGAAGAAAAGGAGGGAGAGAGGGGATTTAGAAAAAGAAATGGAGCTTTAACTCAAGCCATTTGATAGATTTCACAGTAACAAGCTCCAAATAAGACAAGATCAAAGTATAATCACAACTCTTCTAATTATATTTCTGAAACCAGAAATTTGGGGAACCTAACTGGATCTGGATGAAATACTGCTTTCCTTCTTTATTAGTCAAATCTCAGAAAGAGATCTGTGGACCACTTAAATTACTATAGTTGAATTACATTTAATTCCCAATTGACTACAAGCTGTTGATTTGGTTTCATCGCAATGAAATTACTAAGATTACTTGGGGGGAAAAAAAAAAAAAAAAGGTGTATGGAAAGATTTCTTGGCTCCTGCATAGATATTAGGGGAAAATTAAGGGTGTAACAGCCTATAACCAGTTACTTTCCTATCAAATTTCTCCTGAAATAAAATATTTTAAGAACAAAATATCTGCTTGCAAAAGTTACGCATTTCCACAAAATTAGAATGACCTTAAAACAAGATCATGTCTAAGATTATTTGTTTGACTATGTCGCTTTATAAGAAAAAAGTGTAATGCTGTGAAATAGAAGCTCATTAGATCATTGCTTATATCAGCTTTTTTGCACTCTTTATTGATATTTTTCACCTCCCACGGCCTCATTATCAGACTGGCAAGGTTCTTGCTTATTTTTCTCATTCCTTGTGGAATACATAGATTTCAAATCATTTTTATCCTGTACTTTACTTACTTTCCATGATGGAATTAATCATTCTTCTTACATACTTGAAAAGCTAGAAAAATGTACCACCTCAGATTTACCCATTTAAAGTAATTACCCTCAGTACGATTAATAAAAGAGTACATTACTGACATGTGGAGGTGGTTTTATTTATTTGATATTCTTTGTCTGACCAGCAGTAGCATAATAGCAGGAATATTAAAAAGGAACAGGGAACTGACATCACCCTACTTTTACAGGACAAGTATTTTTATGGAAAAAGTGGAAACTTTCACTGGAGGGAAAGCCTGTTTTTGGCAAGGCCTTGAGCTGTGACTCAGGGTATCAAAAGTCATTTTCCTGTTCCAACACAGATTTCCTCCATTATCCTGTACAAGACTGCTTAAGCTGTGTGCCTGAGCAAAAGTTAAAAATATCTTCCTTCCTTTGACTGCTGTCATGACTATTTATCACATGCTCTTCAAGGAAAAAAATATTTCATCTCTTTGCACATGTCTCTACAGGGTCTCTGCTAAGCTGCCAGGCAGGCTGATAGAGCCTGTAGTTCTGCCCCTGCTCATCACAAGGGGAACACCATGTCCAAAACTCACTGCTCAGCTAAGCCACACTCAGTGAGCACTAGCCACTCTCCCAGGCTTTTGGAACAGACATGCTGGATGCCCACAGAGTACTCACTACAGAGTGCTATGGTAGATTTTGGAGCTGAGTTCATACAGATTTCTGCCTTATGGAATACTTAACCAACAAAATCATGAGCCTCATATAGAAGTCAATTTTTTTTTTTATATTGTCACAGTTAAGCCCAGTATATTTTTCCAAAATACCACGGGGGAAAAGTAGCAATGATTAATTATTAGGAACCCATGTATTTTACTATATCTTATTACAAATAGATATTACTTAGAGATATATGCTTCTCAAATGCAGGCTTATTGTTATTATTAATTTCACAAGTTGAAATGGATGCTTACTTGCTCTAATAGTTAAGCTCAAATTTAGAATTCCCCAATTTAAGTTATATTTAAGTTGAAGAATACACACACACACACATAAACTTTAAAAATTAGTCAGAAATAGTACTTTGGCTTTGTCTTCTAATGGTGCCCACTAAAAAAGGTGTCTTTACAGACTGTATGGAATTTCACGGGACACAGGATATTCTAAACCTGGAACTGAAAAATAAGCTTAGGAAAAGTTGTTCTAGCTGAAAAGCCTTTCTTTTTTTTGTAGAGGTCAACCTCTGCTGACTCTAACAATGTCAGAATATGATCCAGAAAGGCAAAGTGTGGTTAGACTTCAGACTAAAACACTTACCTTCAGATTGGTACATGATAGTGTCCAGAAGTATACAAGGTTCTAAGTTTCTAATAGGATCAAGGAAGATCTTTCCACTACAGTCAGTTGTGACTCGGGATTAGCTCAGGTCACTTAGGTATCTGAATTTTGTTAGCTAAACTGCATTTTCAACCTTGCTAGCTGTGCTGATTAGGTTCAAATAATCTGGGCTGAATCCTGCCTTTTTTATCTCCAGACTACTCCCACACAGTGTGTGTTATGTTAGTGAAAACTGATGTCTTGTAATCATCTGGAAACCACCAAAGTTTGGGTAGCCTTGTAATAAGCAGCTCTACAAGGTTCTACTTCTTGTGTGGGCTGCACCTGTCATAGTTGTTTCTGTTTTGAACAAGTTATACTTGTAGTTACACTGCCGGGGCTAATGAAGCCTTGAAATGGTTGATTCACAGCTCATGGGGGAAGGTCTGCACACAGAAAACACTTACGATACTGCCCAGAAAATCCTGCCCAGGCTGCTGCAAAATGATTATCTAAGAGAATATAAGGATTCAGTATCACAGCCAGACACAACATAAAATCAAAAGCCTTGATCAGAAGGTGTCAGAAGTGTCATCTTAGCCTCTCCTCCCTGACTGATGCTTTCTCCAACTCATTAGCATCAGCACAGTATGGTCCCAGCCTGGCATTTTGTCAAATGTGCCTTGATCATCCCTGGACGATGGCCTGAGTCTCTTCAGTTGACATGGTGATGGAAAGCTGAGTGTCAGCAGAACAGCAAAATCATTGCAATCCTTTCCACATTGTTACCCATTCTTGTAGCCCAGTAGAAAAATAGGATGTTCAGCACACAGCTTGATAGAAGTGGGCAAAATATAAATGAAATTGCTGGTGACATTGATAAACTGTGCTGTGAGTAAAAGTATCACTAACCACGTAAAATGGTTAATACTGTCAATAATGATCCATACAATTTGTAACTTCCACATGAAACATCTTCAGCCAACCTACAATCAAGACAACATAAAGTTGACATTATTAAAGGTTATGTAGAAAACTGAGAGCTACTTCTCATTCTGGGGTTAGTTTTGCCATTGCTTTTAATAAGGAAGGCCCAATAATCAGGTGGATAGGAAAGAGTGTATCAAACATCAAGTTTAAGGACTGAAGAGCCTAGAAGACCACAAGTCTAATAATTATTTTTTACAACTTGGTGTTTTCTTTGGCATGCTTACAGAATTACTGTGGTCTCCTACTGAACATTCAAAGCTTGAGAAGTCCCCATCTGTTGCTGATAGCTGGGGTCCAAACTGTTCACATTTTCAGAAGTGTGCCAAAGCATTGAGTCACTCGCCTATTACCTTCAGCATACCGTTTTCAGAAGTGTTTAGGGAGCTCAGTCTCACAAAGTCATTGATGAGGCAAATCCTTTATACTGGTGAAATCTTTAAGAGGGAAGTTTGGATTTTCTTTGTGGTTATTTATCTTTTTAGGAGGAGATAGAGCTAAATGTAAGTTCAGTTCACAAAAGTTAGATAGAGCTAAATGTAAGTTCAGTTCACAAAAGTTATGTTTCCACTCTTTATAATTGATTTGTTTAATCCTGCTAAGCAACTAATCAGGAACTTATTTTATTCACTAGTTCTCAACAATGGTCTTTTAGGATTATTATTAATTGTAATTTATGTTATATGTTTATGATACTGCCAGCAGATGCAAAGTATAAGACAACGCGCAAACAAATATAAAAAGCAACACCAAAGGTTGCAAACCGAAAAGACCACTGATTAACTGTTTATCCTTCAGTACCTTACTCAATCTCTTACAGCATTTTTGCGTCTGTTTGTTATAATTCTCCTTAAAGTCTATCTTCTTTAAAACTGGCACTTAGTAACAGATCTCTGACCTAAAGTGCACCTGTAAGATCCAATATGCAACACAGAGATGTATAATCCAAGGAAACACATAAACATATGTTTTCAGTATTCAAATTCACCCATATAGTCAGTATCCATACATCAAAAATAATTTGAATAAAAGTACATGTGTATGATAGGATAAAACTAGAAGCATCTTTTAGGAATCTTTCTTTAGAGATCCTTCTAATCCAGGTCAGCTTAACACTACTCCATGCACAGACATACAGCATTTCCTTGCTTTCATCTCTGCAAGGTAATGCAAAGATCCCTGCACTAAGAAAGAACAAGGCTATCAGCCTATATAGTCCCATTCAAACATGATATAGACATCCAACCAAGGTCTGAAGACGGAATATGCCATCTGACACTTTATGTAAATGAAAAGGTTATCTCAGCTTGGATGTGCATTGTGCAAAAAAAGAGATATAGGGTTTCTAGATCCCAGCTGATTCTTTCAGGGCCAATCTGATTTGCCTTGACTGCACTTCAACACATTACTGTATACACATAACCTTGAACAGTGGGGTGGGAGTACCTGAACTTAAGAATATTTATGTCTCATTTCCATATTATGTACAAACTTTAATCATAATTAAGCAAATACTTTTGTACTTTAACTGAAGAACTAAGACACTGAGTGGATCTGTGACGTAGGTACAGTAGGTCTGAAGTTAGTGTGTTACTCCAGCTACTGGCCTATCATATGATGCTTCTCCTCCCCTTTACAAGAAAAATTCAAATTTACATGTAGCATTGGAGGCCTGGTAAATGCTATCAAGTATGAATTAATTGACCTATGAAGCTTTTCCAATCATTAGAGTCAAAGGAAGTGTTTCATCGATGTAACATGGTCCTCAGACCTTGAAGTACTTACAAATCTGCTTATTATTTTGCATGAGAATAACAGCATTGCAGCCAAGGAGGTTATCAGAAATACACCAATATGATCTACAGGATTTGTCACAAACCCTACAAGCAATCTTACTCTTACTACTTCTCCAAAATAATCTATTAGCAATCACAATTGGTGCCAATAGCCTCATATCACAGCCCTGCCTCCCTCCCTTGCCACAGACACTGTGCCACATGTCCGTGTCTGACATGGTATCTGTCTAAAATTACATGGTTGTGGTCTCCCAATTGCATCAAGATACACCTAGCCCATATGATCCATGAGAACACATGGGAGAGAAAAAAATAAAAAACAACAACAGTCAAAACATTCAGGACTAGAACAGTAAAGCCCAGACAATGTGGTGAGTGGGAAAACAATGGACATGTAGTGTCACAGTATGAAGTGAACAGCATGTGGAACATGCAAAGATTCGGATAAAATTAACACCTATCCCTCCCCTTAGTTAGGACTTGGAGCTGAAAGGCTGTTTCAACATGTTTCAGGCAAAATAATAATTTGATTTAGCACCTTGACATCACCATATTTCTTTCACATCTCTACCCCATCAACTAAAGTTGAGTAAAAACAACTGATGGAATCACAAAAATTAAGCATTAGACTGAATAACACCATAATTCCGGTGCTGTCTGCCACTGCACAAAGAAAAAAAACAACCCCCCAAAAAAGTCTGATCAATGTCACCTTAGTTACTTCTGTTACCCTAGTTTCCTTAAAAAAAGTAGTAAAGAATATCCCTCTGCAAATCCTTCTCTGCTTCCAGGTAGAGCATATTTCTATGCATGATTCAAAATTACATGGCAGGAATTTTTCACTAAAATGCTGTGGTCTTGACTCTTTAGTCAGCATAAATCTTCAGGGTGAGATGCCTTCTTGAGCAAAGAGTGGGAATGGGGGGGATGAGGAAACTGGGAAGTCTAACATCCAGCAGTGAGGGAGGAAGGCTCCCAACCAAGAGGACTGTCCATTCCACACCGCAGAGGAGTCATTACCCTGCATATTAGGTAATCACATACTTTCAATTGCTCGTAATCCATCAAGATTTTCAGCTAGTGTGTGAACATAGCACAGCTGGATTCAGAGACAAGGCAATTTATCCAGTTAAGGTTCTAGATTAAATTCAGCCAAAGGGGGTTTTAAACATGTTCTCTGATGATATGAATGGATACTACACGACTAGAAGAGTCAAATCCTTTGCTCAAAATTGAAACTGTTCTTCTGTACGGCGGAGTAAGAACACAGCCTTAGTTTCAGGAAAAATGCAGGCCTAGATGCAGAAGATCCCATAAAATGGCTTGTATTTTCTAGCATTCTAATTCTAACTTGTTTCTTGCAGGTTTCTGGGTTTAGAGGTCACATCTAATTGCCAGCCTCATGTGTATATAAGGGAGAAATACTTTAATTATAATTAGCATAAATAATTACACGTACATAAAAAAGCAAACCCCAACAATATCTCATAGCAAAGCACTCTTTGTGCCATGTGTTCCTGTGCACCAAATTGATTTTCAATTCACACCACCTCTTTCATTTCTCCAATTATGAACCTCAGCCTAATTTTGAGGAAACACACACAGCAGGTGAAGATGTGAAAAGGGCAGTTGCTTCTGACAAATGTTGTGAAACTCCCTTTTATTTTTAATACTGAACCATAATCTGCACAGATGATAAGGTAATTAAAGCATAATGAATGTAGAGTAAATTATAATGACTGGGATGGCTTAGAAAAAAGATGCTTCAGAGCAGCATATTAATGCCTAAGAACAGGACATGGTCATTGTGCCTTACCAGGCCACTGACAGATGCTACAAACTATAAACTGATATGGAATTTTCAAATTGAATTGGACATGGTGATCTTCATAAAAGAAAGACTAAGAAAATTCTTTATCATAATTAAAACAAGGACAGACTTGTGCCTTACACTGCAAGATGCAATTGTCTGGGCACAGGGAAAAATGTATTCATCTTCTCTCAAAACACTGAATCCCTTCCTAAACATGAACCTCTGTATACTCAAGAATATACTCGTTGCTTTAGTTTAATCCCTGCCATGGTGGCCATTAAATTCCACATTAGTTTTAAACAGTTATCCGTTTCCTAAACTCTACAATGATTCAGAGCAAACAGCCTGTGACAAACCAACAGTGCACAAAACAAAACAAGGACAGCCCATGTGTGTATGTTGGCACTGCTGTTGCTCTCTCCAGCCCTTGTGCAGACTGAGAGGTAACCATATCCAACTTCGATTCCGTCCTCTGAGAGGAGGCTGCAGGATAAGCACAGAAGACTTCAGTTTAGCAAGCTTAATGGTGGAATAAAGGCTTGGGAAGTGGGCAAGGGAGTTAATGCATCTGTTCGTTCTTACTCACTTAAAAACTGTGGTTAAATGAAGAGCTCCAAAATGGTTTCAGATATGCATAATTGAGTCTACTAGACGTTTTAGTGTTTTATTAGTAATTCTTAGAGTAGGACTTTACTGCAATGTAATAGTACAGTCTTCATTATATAATCTCTCCTAGTGAAATTTAGCTGACAATCCTACTTCATTTTCTTCCTTTGGCACCTTGTTTAGATTTCCATCTTAAGTAGGACTTTAAGATACACTTTGGCAGGAAGCTTCCCTGCACAGAACATTCCATTTAAAAATTAATACCTTGCTGGCTCTGCTAATCAAAGCTGGAAGAGTTTATGTTAGTGTTTGAAAACCAGAGTGCATAGTTCATTAAAATCCACCTTCACTGAGCTTAAAAGAGAGGTGAATGCAAATGGGTGCAAGGGAGACTGAGCTGCTATTACTTTTATTCCTTTTCTAATCCCACAGAGTCTGATTCATTTACACTCCAACTTTTAAACATGACCTTTTACATTTGGCCACTACATGTAAGAACAAAGTTATCTCTGCTGTTATGTATTTTATATGTTCCATGCTAAAGTAGAATACAAGAAATTAAAGGACCATTCTTTTAATTTACTAACATTCTGCTAGACTCTGAACAAGTAAATTCTAAAACCCTAGTGCAAGCAGTGATCCAATTTAAAAACCAGTATAAAACGAGGTTGTAATGCACACAGCTGAAGATATACAGATTTTACACTACAGAATGTTATGAAGATACAAAATTTGCCTACTTAGACTTCAACAGGTCATCTCTGAATCTGGCTTATGAGTCCAGAAGTATCACTCATAATTTATAGATTTATGATACTACTTTTACCACTGCAGATTATCATGCTGTTTCTTCCACGTATTTCTAACTCACTATGTAAAACTCCAGTCTACATATGCTAAGGCTGAAATAATTATTCTTTGCAAGCATGCTGTTAGCGTCAACAAAGGGCTCAGCTAAACTACCTAGAGATATCCTCTGAAAACAAAATCAGCACAAAGCACAACTGTTTGGGACTCTAATCTACCTTTGTGAATGGAGTTATTTACTACATAGTCCTTGTCCATCCTGCAAGCATTCCACCCCTTTATTTCCTAAACAAGGATCTTGATTGGATCGAGTTACCTGTACACTGTTCAGCACTTCCGAGCTGCCTCCACATCCAATCTGTCATCAGGCTGTGGCCTCCAGAATAGGATGAGACTCCTTCAAGAGTGAGGAGACTCTTTCTCTGCTGTTTTCCAAGTAGAATGAGATTAGACAGGGTTCACACAACATCAGTTACACCAGAGGGATTTGTCACTGACCAGGCAGAATAAACTGCAAACACTGCAGGAATCAAGTACTGAATTTAATGCTCAGTGTTTAGATCTGGCTTCCCAGTTTACCTTGGCATATCCTAGCAGAAAGAATTCAGGAGCACTAGTGATAGAAAAACTCCTCAAAGACATCTTTTTTTGCCTAAGCTTCATTTTAATTTGTCTACTGAACAGAATGTAATGATTAATTATGGAAATTGTCTTCACCAAGCTGGTGTCAACACACAAACTTTTTGCCTTGTCAATATTCCCTTTGGAATTTTTCATATGCAAATAATTCTTACAAAATCAAACACAAATATACTGGTTTTATTTGCCTTTAACTAAAGTTGCCAGCTTATTCTAGAAGACAAGGTGACTTCTGTTTCAACATACTTAGTATGCAACTCACACCAGGTGTGTTTCTTAGGTCTACATTTTTCTTGGCTGCATTTCTGTAAAGTTAAGAGTTGACTTTCTCATTTAGGTTACCTGACTCAATTGGGCAAATTGTTATATAGACCCTTTGCCAGATGAATATTTTTTGTTTTGGTAGCCAGCATGAACAAAAACTACTTTATTACTCCAAAGGCCAAAAAAAAAAATCTTACCTAAAACTTTCTAAACCTTACATAACAAAAGCTCAAATGGGATCTATGCCATCTGTGGCTGGTGGAGAGTTCTCTCACCACTGAAAGTGGTGGACCACTCTGCCCACTCTGAATGCTCCAGCAGCTTTGATAAAAGAAGCACCAAAGGTTTGTCCTGCCATTCAGAGCTCAACAGGCTGGAGAAATGGGATGACAGAGCTCATGAAGAACAAGGGGAAGTACAAGATCCTGCAGCTGGGGAGGAACAACCCCAGGTACCTGCTGGGGAACCACCAGCAGGAAACCAATCTTGCAGGAAAAGATCTGGGGGACATGGTGGGCACCACACTGAACACAATGTCAGCAATGCAGCAAAGAAGGCTGACAGTATTCTGAGCTGCATTAGGAAGGGTTCTTGGAGGTGGTCCTTCCCCTCCACTCAGCATTGCTGAGGTCACACCCAAGATACTGTGTCCAATTGTGAGCTGCCCAGGACATGAGAGACATGGACATAATGGAAAGTATAGCAAAGGGTTGTAAAGATAATGAAGAGAGTGTCAGCTCTTCCTCTTCTGTGAGGAAAAGCTGACAAGAGCTATGCTTGTTCAGCCTGGAGAAGAGAAACCTCAGAAGGGAATTTCATCAATGTATATAAATGCCCAAAGGGAGGGTGTACAGAAGATGGAACCAGGCTCTTTTCAGTGACATGTCCAGAGGCAGCAGGCACCAACTGGACCATAGGAGGTACTGTCTGAACATAAGGAAACAATTCTCTTGTGAGAAGTGACCATGCACTGGCACAGTTTCCCCAGTGAAGTTGTGACTTCTTCACATAGTTGGAGATATTCAAAACCCATTTTGATATAGCCCTGGGCAAGCAGCTCTAGGGGACCATGCTTGAGCAGAGATGTTGGACCAGATGACCTCCAGAGGTCCCTTCCAACCTTAACCATCTTACTATTCTATGAAAAAAGTCTCAGTAACAGCTTCCCTTGCTCTCAGAATTCAAATTGGATTTCTGCATGCCGTCATGACAAACTGATGTAGAGGTAAGATTAACAGGGCTTTTCCAGAACATCAAGTTCCAACTCTAATACTAAAGGTAATAAATTATTATTAAAGGAAGCTATGAGATTAGTCTGTGCGGTGGATTAACCTCGGCTAACAGCCAAACCTCCACACAGTTTCTCACCTTTCCCCTCCGCCCTCCAGTCAGCAGGAGAGGAGGGGAATGGGGAGGGGGGAGGGAATACGACCCTCCCCCCAAGCCTCCACCTCTTCTTCCCTGACTCCACATCTACAGTTACCTCCTTTACTCTCAACTTCCCCTCACCCTGAGCCACACAGCTGCCACCAGAGCTGCCATTGTGGCATAATCTTTCTCATTTTGGAAAGCCATGTCACATTTTGCCCCTTTTCCCCTCCAACTCTTCAATTACTGTTTCCATCAGAATTACTTCTAAAGTGTGGCACACTGTTGAATCCAGACATCAGAGTTTGTAGCTGTCTGCTTCATTTGCTTTCCCTTTCTTCAATGATGGAAGTTCAAAAGCATGAAATAGTTACGGAATAGCTGTGAGCAAAAAGGGACAGAAGTAGCAGTTACAAGGGGACACTCACAAAGCTCAGGTATCTGTCATGCTACCATCTTAAGAAGCTAGGATAGACTATCACTGTGTAACCCAGAGGATCAGCACTGCAAATAGAACAGAACAGAATGCTTTGGGTTGCAAGGGGCCTTAAAGATTATCTCATTCCAGCCCCTTGCCATGGACAGGGACACCTTTCACTTGACCAGGTTGCTCAAAGCCCCATCCAAACTAGCGTTGAACACTTCCAGGGAGGGGGCATCCACAGCTCCTCTGAGCAACCTGTTCCAGTTCAGATTTGTGATTTCTGATGACTATCACATATTTCAAATAAGCATACTAAAAATAAAGATCTCTTTAGTTGTCCATAGGTCTCTCTAACAATTTCAAGTGATGAGTGCTTTATAAATGCATTACCCATTCAGGTGCAGAAATCAAAGTTAGACCTTCTTCCACATACAGGGAGCTGTGAAAACCATGCAGGATACACAGTCATGCCACACTTAGAAGCCAAGGACTCAAGTACTTCATGTCAGTGACAGAACTTCTAGGGCAGAGAAATGAACTCTTTTTCTAATACCCCAACAGTCCAGTGGTGAGACATTCTCCAGGAAGATGGGACTAAAGAGAGATGGAATTGAAACCTTTTGGCTGAGAAAGTGGAACTGAGTCTTCTACATCCTGGAAAAGTGCCTTACATGCAACGTTGAACTATATGAAGGAGGAAACCTAGCTAGGTCTTTTGGTGCCATAAGGCGAACAAATTTTTAAATTATCTAATTTTCATTATTTGTAAGACACTAATAAAGCACCTATCTTCAGGAAACAATTTTCAAGTCAGTGAAGTTTCCAGAATACTCAATTCAAGGTGCATATTTTTACATTCAAAATCTTGAGGGTAGAAGAGAATGCACCCTATATATGGAACTAAGGGTTTCTTCTGTGGCCAGAAGGGGCAAACAAGGAGCTAATTTTGAATGTGAATATGGTATAAAGGGCTATGTTGATCTTATTGTAGTGAGGTCAGATGACAATATTTGTTGGTAGGAGTACCTTTGGGCCATCTGATGGTGTCCCTGGAGTTGGACCCTCAGGGGCAGCATTGGACAGTGCTTCTCATAAGGCCCAGTGCTCTTAGAAGTATCTTAATATCTCACCTTCCTTTACAGCGACAGAAAAGTTCAAAGATAAGCAGGGCTTTTCCCCTGTTTATGTGACCTGCTGCAAGCACAGGTGAGGCTTCCAGGCTCTACAGCTATTTCAGTGGCCTCCTGTTCAGTCTGACTCCTCATAATGCGTCCAGCTCTCAAAAGAAAGCTTCCTGAAAGGTTTTGGATTCCACCAAGTTTTTCCCTAGAGGAAGGACATCATCATTACCCGTAAGCAACTGTTATTTTGGGGGTGACAGGAAATAAACTTCTCATGTTAGAAACATAATCTTCAGGGTTTATGTTATGGATATCACTTGTCATATACTGTGAACACAATAAGCAGTGCTTGTGCTTCCTGAGCAAGTCTTGACAGTATTTAAATCAGATAACGACATAAACATTGCTGCTGACAAACAAGAGACTGGCCAGAAGTATAAGCCTAGATCAGCAAAACCTGAATTAATCACAAACCTGTGGCTCAGTACCAAGCCTACTAGTGAAAAACTAACTACAGAATAATATAAAATAGAGAGAAAGGAAGAAGGAGAATCTGAGCTGGGTGTCGCTGTTTTAAGATCTGTGACAGTGACTGCTGCCCCCCTGCTCCAGCTTCAGCCTTGAGGGTGGCCCAGATGGGGTGGGGGTGACACACACACAGGCCCCTGCCCCCCAGTCATTGTCTGACAAACCATAACCCTTTGTGTGTGGCTGGGGGCCACTGCCAGGCTGCAGCTGGCAGCCCAGGAGAAGGAAAACACTGAGAAGAAAGCCCCACCATGAGCATCACTCTCCTCCTGCTGAGGACAGCAGGATGCTGGGGCTTAGTAGTTACACATTCTTCCCCTCTGCTCCAGGAGGCAGGAAGCTGTCAGGCTGCATTGTCCAAGCTATGTTGGAAGGACAAGCATGATTACCCAATGACAGGGATCCATATTTGTAGACTTTTTCATGTAAGGGTATTAAAGAGGCATTTTTTCCCTTTTTTTAATCATTTGGTATTACAGCAATTGGACTACTAATAAATGTTCTGTGTATTTTCCTTAGACTTTTAAAGTATTCACTGGCCTAACAATAAATTCTTAGTTCCATATACATTCATATGCATATATTATGTCTTCCCTTTTTGGCCATAAACAAGAATTTCTGAGTGCATCATCTGCTACTTTTTGGCTTAGGGGAGCTTTCTGTTAGCTTCTTGGCCATAAGGGGTCTTATTTAATCTTCTTGACTGTTTCTGTGAAGAACACCTTCATGAGAGCAGCGGTCTATTACAGGGACCAGAGGCAAAGAACCTGAGTCTAAATAAATTACCTGTAACTACTTGGGAAAGGTCCAAAATAAGCAGGAATTGAACTGAAATCATGTCTGTGCTCAACATAAATTCACCCTAACTGTCAGAGTAGTACTTCTCCATGGTATTTTTCATCCCTGGGGCTTCCAAAGCACTTTACCTATGAAATCTGTGTGTTAATTATTCATTAAATTCTGTTTTCATCTTCCTGATCTTTGATACATGGTAGTTATTCTACAGGACACTGAGAGAACATGGGTAGAGAAGTAAACTCTTAACTATATTAAAAGTGATTCATAAGGCAGAACATACTTACTCAGCTGAATGTATTTTCCAGCTTAAAAAATAGCACCTTCAGCAACATAATGCCTGTGAAATTGTCTCATATATCAATTTGCTAATAAAAAATGTGTTCTCTTGAATCACTGACACTTTTTGCAGCACATTGTATTTGATGGCCATAAAGCTCTTAAGGGCCATGACCTACCAATAAAACCCTGCAACGAAAATAATCTTTCCCTTAGATTAATTCCTAATGAAACTCTTCTATTTTGATATCTTGAAGTAATTTTGATACCTGGAATTGGGAACTAACTGAAACTTTCTCAGAGGCTACAAATTTCCATTCCAGAGACAAATTTTCAAGAACAGTAATGAGTCCTTGGCATTCAGTATAACAGCATTTTAGTATGATTGGACATGCTCTGGGAGAAGGAAAATATAATTTTCCCCTCCTCAGTTGGAATAAAAATGACAAAGGAGAAAGGTGCAAAAGAAGCCCACAGTACCAGCTTTGTCAGAGAAAATTTACATCTCTACAGTTTTAAAGCAAAAGGCTTTCTGCATTCTTCCATTTCAGATTTTGTGTCTGAGCTGGCAATTTGCCTGAAGGACTGATCCTCTGACAGAATTATTGTCAAGGAGGTCAGCTGTAAATTTCAATCAGTCAGTGCAGGGCACAAGGAAAACAGTGTCAGGAATATTTTCTTGCAGCTTGGCATCAGATACAAACATTGAATATATGGCTCTAAGCATAAATCTTCAAATACTAATTCACCCTGGAAATGGATAATTTTAAATTCTCACTACAGTCTGCTACTTAGGTACAAAATCTCCACTAATAGGGTTAGTTTTCTGTGCTATGGAGAGAACTTTGGCCAAACTTGCTGGAGCCAATGAACTTCTTGGAAAAGAGAAAGCAAACATTATTTTATTATAGATATTAAACACCAGGAATTACTGAGATAATCACTTGCTAAGCAGTCGATTAAGAGGAACCATGATTATAGGCATAAAGATTATAATGGACATCCATATAAATTATATCTAAAATAAGACTAAATTAAACCATTTTTTATCCCATTTTTGGTGTTGCCAACTGATAGATTTTAATCATAGGGCTTTATCTTAAAAACTTTAGATTTTATATTGTCTGAAGACACCAGGACATTACTTCCACTTCAAATTAAGGTTAAAAAACAAAGCCAGGAAAAAAGTCAGGGGAAAAAACCAAACAAACACACTTTACATTCTTAAACCTTCTGGTTACAGGGAGAAGCTTGAAAATGGGCCACAAAGGCAGAAGTGTCAAAAGGGTATTGACAGAAAGCATATATCTGAATGTGTTCTAAAGCATCTAAATATATCATGATAAGTACCTCCTATTACCAATCTCATGTCATGATTTTCTAAGTCCTGACTCACAGCTTTTAAAGCTTTGAAGCAGCTGTTTGGGAATATCAGTCCCTACAAAGCTTAGCACTATTCAGCCCTAAAATATTCTTTCAGGCCATCCTTTCGTATGAACATCCAAATTCTGACCATAGTCAAACTGATATGTGTAGGCAATTGAAGAGACGACAGCATTTCCTTTAAGATCCTGCTTTGTTGAAAACACTTTCCCAGAGATGCCACTTTGCTTTGGAGTTGGGGAAGCAGCTTTCAAAATGCAAAAGTGAGATCGTGGGGTGGGAAGTGTGAAATGGAAGAGTGAAGGCCATTGCAAAGGCAGGGGTAGTTGCTGCCATCTCACTGAGCAACTGAGCCCATCCTGCTGGTGCATCCCAAGACTCAGTTTGACAGCAATTCAAGACAAAGCAAGCACTGCTGAACTGACCCCAGTTTATTGATGGAGTGTACTTTCTTGTACTGGAGTGCTCAAAACTGCAGACAGTTATTAAAATAAAGGCTACATACAGGAAGACAATCCATTGCTCTTCCTAATGGCTGTGCTTCTACTGATGCAGCCCCACAATCTGTTTGCCCTCACTGCTGGCTCACAATCAGCCCACCGTCCACCAGCACCCCCAGGGGCTTTTCCACACAGCTGCTCCCCAGTCTGGCATCCCCAGTCTGGCATCCCCAGTCTGTGCATAGCAAGGGCCCCTTCCTTCTCAGGACCTGGCATTTGTCCTTACTAAATTTCATTACATCACTATTGTCCCATTCCTACAGACTATCTACATACCTCTGGATAGCAGCAATGCCCTCAAGCATATCAACTGGTGCCACTCAAGTTTGGTGTCAACCACAAACTTTATGAGCAAGCACTCATAAGCAATCATAGATTCCTCCTCCAGGGTGATAAATAGGTATTAAACAGGTGAGTCCCATCCTGCCTTCTGCAAGTTTTCAGACACCTTCAGTGGAAAACACTGTGTGTGCTGGCTGAGTTGAGACTTTGCTTCACCCATGTAGGTCATCTGTAACTCCCTTTGGGAAGACAATCTAAAACAAGGGAAGTGGAATCAAGAACTCCTGATCAATTGGGATAGAATTTGTAACAAAAGTTTCCATGTTGTTCTCTTATGATAGTTACATAAACTAATTAACTGAATTATGATATTGAGTGAGGAACAAGGCCTGAATTCATAGCACAAGCCCCTACTACTGGCAGCAGTATATTCCTTTGACCCCTGTAATCTTGAGGGTTCAGCCATCATCTTTTAGCTACTTATGCACATTCTCACTCAAAGACTGAAAGGGCAAGCACCTCAGGCAGAAAGCTAAAGGCAGTGTACACAAGTCCTCACAGGTTCAAACAGCCCTCCCAGTGCAAGGGAGCTTAGAATGAGGTTCACACAAGGTCTGGATGTCAGTGTTTGAAAGAAGCTCTCATAGTTCTCACGTGGGTTTTCATAGTAGTGTACAGTTAACTTCAGCCCTGCTCTGCTGACACAAATGCAAGTCTTACGTTAGCAGGATAAGCAAACTGTTTTCACTTCTACTTGCCACTTAAGACAAAAATAACCTCTATGGTTCATTCTGTCCTCTACAGAAACAAAAGTCGTCTTGCTGGTGGTTTGAGGATTCAGAAAACACAAACTTAAAGGAAAGGCTGTTGCTATCAAAATAAAAGGTTTTTACATCCTCTGCTGATCTCTAAAAAACAATCAGCTGTTACTGGATATGTACAAGAGCTAGGACAAAAGCTCCAGACCCAAGTTTCCCTACATCAACAAAGGATAGGCAGATAGGATGGACAAAAGGAAATACGTTTTTTAAAGATCATCTTCCTCCTTCAGGGCTGGGGACACAGGGAGGACTTTGCAGTACTGGGACAGGATCTTCCATTGTCCAAAGCCTTGAAGTGGAAGTTTCCCTTTCTTCCACTGTGTGCCTGCTATAAGTGACAAAAAACCTTATTAGAACACAATTAACATACATAACTATTAATAGTAGAAATTCATCTAGAGAGGAAAAAAAGATTTTATTAAGACTGCTAACAAGCACATTCCCTGATGACAACATATTTCCATGGAGACTAAAAACTGCAGGGTCTTCACACAGGTTGTCTCAACATCCTGCCCTACACTCCAGCCTGTTCCCTGGGAGCCTGTGGCCCAAGCTGTTCTGGAGAAAGGCACAGTTACCTCTCCCCTTTTTCACCACATTAATGTCTTTTATTGAATTACCTGTTTTGTCACTTTTTTTTAGAGATATATATTGCCTAGATCAACATCTTAAAAGGAGGCTACTTACAAATATGAAAAAAAAGATACGTCTGCAAATATTTCTTCTCAGCCACACTGATACAGTATTTCATTTGGAATTTGTGAATATTTTATATATCAAATTGTTGTTCATATGAAGGCTTAGAAAAGTCTTGAAGCATATATTTGTTCATTAAAAGAATAAAAGAAGAATAAAGCTATATTAAAAAATCTTATTGCCATGGTAACCAAACACAGGTTAATTTTGTATTCAAATTTTGCTGGCAGGACAGAACAGATCATTATCTCTATATCACCTAATCAAAGATTAAGAAACCTCTCAATTAATGATGATTTCTCAGTTAATAATGATGACCTGAATACAGGTTATACAAGTAATGAAAAGTCATATTTTCAAACATGTTTATATGATATCATCAAACATTTTCAGACAAGCACCTTTGTTTTAAACCTTTCAAAGGCTATTTGCAAGGAAGAAAAAATGTGAATGACTACATTGCTTTCAAATAATAGGTTAATGTCTAAAGACTCACTACCTGTGCTATAGAAAACATTCCGCTCAAATTGCTTTTAGAGGATCAAAATTGTACACAGTGTTTTGCACAGAAAAAAAGTAGCAGATGTGTCTGATTGGCAGAACTGTATAATGAGTGATGAGCCGCTCACCTTACCTATACACCACCTACCAGTGCTCCAAACGTGAGAGCTTACATGGGATGTGAATTTTTTAAAATGCCACAGAGTGCAAATGCCTCAGATCAGTAAAGGGGGAAAAAAAGATCCATCAGACTAATTACTATCACCAGGCAAGTAAGGGAGGCTAGATTGATTTCTTTGTCCATTTAGGAGTTGACCTTTCACCTGGAGCTACCAGCAAAGGCTTCTATCTAATGGCAATTTTTGTGGCAGTGTCTGTGACGTGCCCATCCATCTGTGGCCTTCTACCACTTGCATCTTCCTAGTAACTGAATACCCACTTCATTATTAGGGCCTGGATTGCACTGAGCAACACATTTTCATGAGTTACCACCTATTCAGCCCTCACAGAAAGCCTAGACTTCTCTACTTCACTGTAATATATTGCCTGCTGTCCTGTACTTTATGGAGCAAAATATTAATGTACAGTATAACAAATTTCCCACCAAAATAAATTAAGTTTAGTGATCATCACTCCATGGCACACTGAAAAGGTTATTATTTCTTTTAGAAAAGATGACAAGTAGATGCTATTTAATATGCAGAGTCTCTTTTTTTAGTTCTGTTACTGACCAACCTGCTCTGAAAACATCTCTCCTTTTTTTTTTTTTTTTTTTTACTTTTTGTATAGTCCCATCAGGTCTAATAGAATAGAAATAAGTTATATATCTTACTTCATAAATAACATGCATTATTTCCTGATAAAATCCCAGAAAAACTTTTCTCAATAGCACTGCTGGCAAGTTTTCTTTCAATACTTCCTAACAACCAGCTAATTATACATGATGTCAGATGGACCTTTTTTTTCTCAGGCTTATTGTAGGATTGCCTTCATTTTATCTTCAGGCAATCTAAGATGTTACTTCTTGTGTGGTCAGATACCAATGAATATTTCAGTATTTCATATTTAGTATTCACTGGAGCATGAAATAAAACAATGCTCTTTTGCTTCCCTACTGGGTGCCCTAACTACTAGCCTGTACAGCCTTAGTCTGTTCTGCATTTTGTCTTTCATTTAATGAATATTTAAGTAGTGTGTACAAAGTGGATTTATTACAAGACAATAAAACTTAAGGACTGGTGGAAAAACATTGTACACCTTGATTCTTAAGTCAATGGTCTCTAAAAGAGAAAGGGAAGGGAAGATACACACTTAATCACGTTAATCATCTAAATGTATATTGAAACCTCTGTCTCCTGAAAGTAAACATGTGTTTTGTCAATTCTGCCAGTACTTTCATATAATAGAAAATAAGAGATCTGAAGCTACCAGAATTTAGGAAATGGATGAGTAAAATTTAGTTGCAACATCAGCTTTAGTGACTACAAGTCTAATGGATATTCTGTGAACATTAGCAAGAGCTAAATGCTACACTGAGGCACTTGGAGGAGCATATAAGTACATCTTCTTTTTGATGTATCCACAACAGGGTATCCAGACTCAACAGGATTTATCTGATTGCCACAGAGACAGCAAATAGTTTTCTGTTTCCTAAAGAACCTCAGTATGAAGGTCATCCTTAGGAGTTCTGTAAAATTAATTTTCCACATTTCACTCATTCTTTTTTGGGTGATTTTCAACTGATCATGTAAGTGCAAGTGAATGAGGACTAGGGAAATATTCTGAAAAAGAATCTTCTCTGGTTTAATTATTTCTAATTATGATGACAAAAATAATGTCAAGTGAAGCTTGTTAAGAATTCAAAATCATTTACTGAGAATGTGCTATCATAATTCACATCCATGCTATCCATGAAACAATGCCAGCATCATCTCACACTACAAAAGAAAGCTATTTTAGCACAGCTTTTCAGAGGCTCTATTAAAATCTCCAAGAAGCAGTAAACATCTTTTAAAAAATTGCATGAAGATTTTGTTTTGAAAAAGTGCAAAATGAAATCAAGCTTTGAGAAGACAGGTTCACTGAGGCATCTATGACATCAAGAAAAGGATGACATGAATTTGTTCTCTCACAATCCTCACCTCACTGGATAAGGATAAAGCAACAATCAGGGTGGGAAACACTCCAACTCGCCTTCGTGCACATAGGGCTGGGAGAGAGACTGTCCAGAATCAAACCTACTCTGCATATTGAAAGGGACTGTCTGATAAGGAGACAGTGAATTGAGTAAAGAAACTTCATTTGAAAAAAAAAAAAAGAGGAAACACCTATGGATTCACCATACAAATCTACTGAAACCTAACACAGGACTGAGTAACTGATAGTTATACCAAAAGCCTACTCGGCTACCTAACTACCATAAGGAATAACAAAAATGGAGAGGTAAAACTTGATAGACAGAGGATCATAGAAAAGCCTTTACATATTTGAAACAACATATCTGTAAGAAGCCGGTCCTGCTCAGTACCCGCTTTACAGTGTGAAATATCATTATTTATTGCCAAGAGGCAGGCCTCTTAAAAAGTGGAAGACAGTGAAAAACATATTCTCTACCTCTGCATAAAACCACTCACATGGGAAGTGTCTACTCATTAATAGAAAAGATGGCACTAGTAATAAAATGTACAAAAGACAGACTCCAATAGAGTGCACTGAGTAAACAACTTCAACTAAAAATTGACTCTTCCTAATTGAGCAACAGAAAAAACAACAATATGCATACCGAATGCAGATATTTGACATTTAATACCATTGGTTTTTAAGAGAAAAAGGAAGAAAAGACAACCTGAAGTACATTTTCTCCCCAGGCATCAAAAAGAACTGGGTCTGCAAAGGAATCTGCAGGTCTAAGCAAGTGTCACAAAAGTAAAAAAAGAGATGGCCATCAGGCAGTTTCAGTTCTCAGCTGCTGTGAAATGGATTAAATGGTGTCTCATAAACTCAGAAGAGCCATGCCTGGAATGCCTGATTAACCTGGCTGGAACAAACAGCATCCAGAAAGAGAAGTGATGAAGAAAAAGTCTTGCAGAAAAGAGCTAGACACTGTAAACTCTGTTCTTCCTTTTCTTGGATATGGAGGTAAACTTTCCCTGTGAGAAACTAGTTAAAATATAAAAGGCAATCTCTCCATGCTCGGGTAAAAGAAGAAAAAGGTTTACTGTGGCATGGGTTCCCCTACTTCTGGCAGTCAAGAACTAGAGAGGTTCTCTTGGATCTATACCAGGCTTCTATTGCCCGTTTTGACTAGCTGCAAGAATATGGCCATTCTTTTAGAACAGAATACATTTTAATTCTAAAACCTCCACTTCTGAATTATTCCTGCTGTATTAGACTTAAGATGCTTGTTGAATCATAAAGTTAGCACCATAATTAATCTATTGCTACAAGTTATTTAAAAAAAGGTGTGGCCATCTTCTAAAATGTTCATCCAAGTAAAGTCCTTTATTTACTGCTGTTGGTTAAGTTCTATAGTTGGCATTCATAATTAAATTATTCCTTTGTCCAATTTACAGCCTAAAAGCCACTTTAATATTCTTACATAGGCTTCAGGTTTTATGTGACTTAAAGGCCTTTCTCATTCCCTTTGCCATTCAGGTATATGCTCTAATAGAGCATTCAAAATGTAATCAAACAACTCTTACAGAAAAAAAAAAAAAGTATATATCACAGCTTTCCTTAGATTTCTGTACAGGTAGGAAAAACTTATATTTTACTTTTCAAGAATATACTTAATTTAAAGGAATTTTCTTTCTGCAACCTTGTCTGAACTATCCAAGTATTCCCAAAAGTGTACACACATACAGACAAGCAAAGAATTTTTTCTTTTGTATGTCAGTAAATGAAACTGAAGACAGAAAAGGGAGATAGATGAAGGAAGACTTATGATGTTGGATAACAGGATGTGCAAACTGTTCAGATCTTTCAAATTTTGTGCTTGTGAATAGAAATGACTCCTACAAGTGTTGCAGTCAATGCAAGACTTTTTGTAGAAGAGATTAGGGGACAAAGAGAAAACATTTGAAGGTTGATAGAGCTTATAGTGGTGGCAGTACCTTTCTCCCTCATGATAGCTTGGGTTGTGTGCCAGGGCTTGAATCTTCCCTCTAATTACTTACTGACCCAGTGAACAAAACACATTGGTCACACATCCAAGTCTCACACACTGTGATTTACTCTGCTTTGCAGCACTATGCTGGGCCATTAGACAAATCATCCATAGCACTTTCTAAGATCATGAGTCAGTGAAGCTGGATTACTGCCAATTCAGAAAAGTCTTGCTAAAACTAGCTGTTAAAAGTTATTCAGTGGAGCTCCTGAATTTCTAAAATTATCAGGACCACAATTTAAAGGTTCCACATCATTTACAGTGGCCTCTGGAATCCTTTTTGAAAGCCATAAAAAAAAAAATCTCACTTTTTAAGTAACTGACTGCAAAACCCCTTATAAGAAGTGTTGGCTACATATATAGTATCTCTCTTTTCATGGACCCCTGTCAGAGACCAGGTTTGTATCATACCAGGTAGTTTGATTGATGGGTCGAATAAACCATGTTGTCTGCAACATCC
>NW_020955814.1:219727-221816 GCF_003031625.1 Empidonax traillii
AATTATCAGGACCACAATTTAAAGGTTCCACATCATTTACAGTGGCCTCTGGAATCCTTTTTGAAAGCCATAAAAAAAAAAATCTCACTTTTTAAGTAACTGACTGCAAAACCCCTTATAAGAAGTGTTGGCTACATATATAGTATCTCTCTTTTCATGGACCCCTGTCAGAGACCAGGTTTGTATCATGCCGGGTAGTTTGATTGATGGGTCGAATAAACCATGTTGTCTGCAACATCCTCATGAGGGGAAAAGGAAGGGCAGACACTGATCTCATCTCTGTGGTGACTAGTGGCATGACCCAAGGGAACAGCATGAAGCTGTGTCAGGGGAGGTTTAGGTTGGATATCAGGAAAAGATTTTTCACCCAGAGGGTGGTTGGGCACTGGAACTGGCTCCCCAGGGAAGCAGTCAAGCACCAATCCTGTCAGAGTGCAAGAACCCTTTGGACAATGCTCTCAGGTAGACGGTGTGATTCTTGGGGCTGTCTTGTGCAGGCCCAGGAGCTGGATTTTAATAATCCTTGTGGGTCCCTTTAAACTCAAGATATTCTATGATTCTATGATTCATGAAAAAAGGTAGAATTTTTACTTGCAAACAAGACCATCTGCAACTCTAGACATTAGAACCAGCCAAAAAATCATAGTTTAGCTCTTTGAAGATGATACCTTGAACTTTCTTTATATTTATTTTAATGAGTTTAACTTTCTGTACATACCCAAATTAAATATCTGATTTCTCAAGGAATATCTTACTGTTCCCACAGGAGTTGGAGGAGCTGATTGGTTTTGCATACAAATATATGATAGGGATCCCTCACTGTCAGCCAGCCAATTTAAAAAAATAATCAATCATCAGGAAATGGTAAAATAAAGACACTGAACTGTACTGATGTGTGTTTTAGATGCCACCACGACACTTTCAGCTGTGACCTCATGCACTGTAAGATGAACTTTCTAGGCTGTGTCAACTTCATGTGTAGGTGGGGTGAGTACACACAGTAGTTGCATTCAGGACAAGACTTGCATAAACTGATAGCTTTAAACAAAACAGAGGTTTCTCCAGTATTAAAAACACAAAGAAGACATATGTTGTAGAAGACAATATATACTGAGATTCTTCTTCAGAAAAAATATTATCCTCGGGGGTCCTAAAAAAAAGTGTGACTCAGATTATACTTTGAGAAGGGAACTTTAAAAGGGAAAACTTCTTCTTTTTTTTTTTTTTTCTGAACAACTAAACACTTCACCCTACACATTAAACAATAATTTTTAATGTCAAATCTAAGCCAGACAACTGGGTATCAAATAGAATTAACAAGCATCTTGTGTCCAGAATTGGAACAGATGAAGATTAAGCAATTGTCTTTCTAAATTCATAGCTAATTGAATATACCATTTCTAAGTGAAAAAATAGCCAAATAACTGCTAGAATTGTGAAGAAAAAACATATTTTCCTGTTTAATCTTCATTTTTCTTTGGTCTGTTTCATTGCTACTGCAGCAGGGAAGGAGACATGCCTACACAAACTACTAAGGCTATAACAGGAAATCTTGGTTCATTTAATGTGTCTTGATCCTTGCAAGTGCTCAAAAAGTCTTTTGAAAGGAAACAGATTAATTTATTGTATATATATCACTTATTTCAATTAGAAAACAAACCAAAAAAAACCAAACAAAAAACCCCAAAACAAGCAAACAAACAAACAAACAAACAAAAATCCAGAACTTCTGAAGTCTCAAGTGGTATTCACTAAAAAGAAGGATTAATTCCCCAAATCCAATACTGTTCTTAACATTCAGAAATTCTGGTGCAAAAATGGAGATATGAAGTATGGCTGAAAGCACAAATAGCCAAACCTGTGATAGAAAAACAGAGCTAGGCTATTTGGGTTTTTATAAAAGTGGTGGTTTAGACTGAAACTACACTCTCAATAGAAAAGGAAGTGCTGGGGAGAATCCTTAAATCAGTATTCAGGTAGAGTTCCTCAGCGTGACAACAGTCCTCTCACGCACGGCTTCTAAGGAGCTGTTACAAATAGATTTTTGCAAAGTACCACATTTTTGTATCACTTCTGCTGGATACCTTAA
>NW_020955814.1:222032-279734 GCF_003031625.1 Empidonax traillii
GCTATTTGGCTTTTTATATAAGTGGTGGTTTAGACTGAAACTACACTCTCAATAGAAAAGGAAGTGCTGGGGAGAATCCTTAAATCAGTATTCAGGTAGAGTTCCTCAGCGTGACAACAGTCCTCTCACGCACGGCTTCTAAGGAGCTGTTACAAATAGATTTTTGCAAAGTACCACATTTTTGTATCACTTCTGCTGGATACCTTAAAAACCCAGCTGTATCATTAATACCTTAATCTAAAGCCCATAATAATAATCTATAACAATGAAGGATGTGAACAAGGTAGGGGAAAAAACATTTAAATAACAAGAATGTCATTTACTTAGTAGTGAGCAAATATATGTGGGCTTCTGCTTAATTTCTACCTAAAAATAGAAGTCCCTGCACTGTGGGACTCAGCAATATAGGAGCAGAAGTCATTTGTCTGTGCTATAGGAATCTGGAGAGATGTAGATCATGATTGGATTCCATTATTGCTGACATTTCAAAAAGCCATTAAAGGAGAGCACTCTCATTCCCAGCACTTACAGTCAACCATCAAGTAAATCTAATTACAGGTAGAGATGAGGACAGGAAGGCTGGGGGGGCATTTGGGCCAGCATGTGAGCATTCATAATGGCTAACATATACAGGAATACATATATATATATATAAATGTATATATAGGCACACACAAGTATAAAGGCACTTGTCATGAGCACTTGACAGCTAGCCATGGGTTCCTCACTTATTTCACCAAGGTCACTGAGGAAACACTGACACTGAGCGTGAAGACATTAGCACCTAAGGAAACCATTTATCTCGAGTAGAGGATAAAACATGAGAATGAACAGATGATGAATCAAGCCCAAAGTGAGAACTGGCAGACAACAGGAGCAGACAAAAGAAAGGAGTTTTCAAGAGCCTTACTACTATAAAGAAAAGGGTGGGACACATTAAAAAAACCAAAAAAAAAACAAAAAACAAAACCAAAAAAACCCCCAAACAAACAAACAAACAAAAAAAACAAACAAAAAAAACCCACCAAACTTTCAGTTTGTGCTCATTGCTGTTGGTCTTGTGACTGGGCACCAGTGAAAAGAGCCTGGTTCTGTCCTCTTTGCACCCTCCATTCAGGTATTTCTATACATTGATGTATCCTCCTGATCCTCCTGAGCCTTCTCTTCTCCAAGCTGGAAAGTCCTGGCTCTCTCAACCCTTTCTGACATCAAAGTTGTCTCAGTCCTTTACTTACGTTTGTCACCCTTCAACCATGTGGGCATTTCAACATGAGTGTTTCTAGAGGTTCCTGTACTCTTTTACAAATACCGTGATGTTTTCCTCTCTCCTTCTGAAGACTGCAGTTTTTTGGCCAATGAAATTGCTATGTTATTTTCCAGTTAGAAGATCAAGGAAAATTATCTTCAATTATAGATGTTCTGATCACTTCTTGCTTTGAGATGTACAACACCCCTTCTCAAACTGATTTGAAATTGACTACAGAATACAATTATTCCACAGTCTTCTTACTTTAATGCCTTGTCCAATACTTTGTGTATACATATGAGGTCGACTACACTTGATTTCCAAATTTTATGAGGAGGTGCTGGGATTTACTTTTGCATCTAAAAACTAGAGCAGAAACAGCTGATGGGAGTTGCGTTTCATTTGCAGCAGATTCCTGCACAAGCCCTGTGTAGAATAATGCTGCATGACATTTTAAGATCACCGTGAATCTTGGAATCAGAGCCAAGCCTTCAGGAAAAGAAATGATGCTCAGGAGACATAAAAGCCAGGCTTGTTCTCTCTTTCCATTGTGATGATTTTCTATTGTCATTACACTTTTTAAGAAAAATGAAGCTGGCCTGTTGTCCTGACCCTTCAGATAATGTTTTCTGGAATCAAACATTATCTTGTTTTCTTTTTCAATAAAATGGGATTCCAAGAAGAAATAAAAGGGGTTTAGAATTATAAAATAGTCTTCTGCTGTACATTAATTCCTACAGTAACAGGAACTCAGCACATTTGACGGTTTTTCAGTATAATGTATTTCACTTAAGAGAGCAAAAATTTTAGCTGTAACACCCATTCAAACAAAGCAAACAAATACTAGCCTTCAGACTATGTCTTCATAGAGCAATAAGGAAAATTTATTGAGAATCTTATTAGTCATCCTGCACAAATACTTCAAAAGGCTCAAGGAACAGAACTTGTAAAGAAAGAGCTTTGTTTATGGCATGGCTTTGAAATGAACATTTGGGTCTTAATTTGCAGTGGTAAAGTTCAATAAAAATAGAAGAAAGTATGACAACTACTGGTTTTTATCCCTCATCACTTCAGCAACTCAGAATAAACAGTTAAATTGCTCTGAGGCATCCAGCAGCACGAGACATGGGAACGGTCAGGCTGCCATGGCAAAACAGGCTGCATTTCTTCTGGTATTTTATTTCTACAGTGTTGGTCCAGACCCTTCAGTAAACGATGCTCTGAAACTATTGTGCTGGCAGCTGCAACAAAAGGATGTGGCCACTCATCTGTTTTTTCACAAACTGGTAAAATCCTTAATGGTTCAGCCCAGAGATTTAAGTCATTGTATTCAAGCATTCCAGCACCAAGTACAGGGTGCGGATTTACACTGGCTTGAATTACATACTTTAGGTCCTTGCAAAGTGAATAGGGATAGTAACTTAGGAACAGAACACACAGCTGCCTGCTTTCCCATTAGGATCAAAGCAGGCATCCATAAGAAGTGCTAAAGTCAGTCATTTACAACATATCATTTCTTCCTGAAAACTTAGGCTGCCCATAGGAAACAATTTAAGAACCTGACACACTTTAAGACACTTAAAAAGATTTTAGCCATAACAACCTAGGGCAAAAGAGCAAGTTATTTGTGTCAGCATCATAAGGTAATAAATCAGGCAGGATACAGAGGAAAAGGTGTCAGCTCTTTCCTCAGACTGAGGGCTTTTCCCAGTTCCTCAGCAGTTCTCCAAGCACGGCACAACTGCATATCTGTGGAAGGCTGAAGGGATAAGAATTTTTTGTCCATCCTTTTGGCAGTAAGACACCATGCAGCAAAATGTTACATACAGAAAGCTAAAAAAACAGCTAAAGGGTTCTTGTAAGCCCTAAAGAATTCTTGGAGCCTGATCCCAGAGAGGTTCAGGACAGGTCAAACACAAATTGTTTCACCTCACAGGTGAAATGGCCAAGGGATGATTTACTACCAGCACAAGTTTTATTCACACAGTCATTGCACAGTATGTTCTATTGGCAGTCAGGTCAATAAGCTTGCACCAACACTAGCCCCTTTATGTCCTCCATAGGTATCAGACCTTTCAGAAATTAACAACTCAATTTTATCATCAACTGTAAATATAAATGATGCAAATAAATTATTTTCCAATTTTGATCTGAAGTACATGATCATTAGGATTTGTAACTAAAAGAGCATTGATTATACCCCAGTGCATTCACCATGCCTTGCTATACTTGGACAGCACCAAGGCTATCTCTGCTTCTCATGCTGCTCCTCAGCGAGAGGTTGAGGAATGGGCAAGCATTTGGGAGGGGACAGACAGGACAGCTGACCCCAGCTGAGCAAAGTGCTATCCCACACCATATGACAGTGGTGAAAGAGGAGGAAGCAGGACATTCACAGTTATGGCTTTTGTCTTCCCACATAATAGTTATGCATGATGAAGCTCTGCTGACCAGGAGGCAGCTGAACATCTGCCTACTGACAGGAACTAATAAATAAATTCATCATTTTGCTTGGGTGCACAGGTATCTTTCACTTGTTAAACTGTCTTTATCTCTAGCCACGAGTTTTCCTGGCTTTGCTTTTCTGTTTCTCTCTCCCATCCTGCTACAGAGGGCTGAGGGAAGAAAGTGGGCAACTGGATGGATGCTTAGATGCTGGCCATGGTCAGCCCACTGCAGCTAGGCTGGCAAGACAGATATTTACTACAAGGGGCCATGGACACTACTAAAAGAGGCAATAACTATTTATTCTAATACAGTAGAATAACCTCAGGTAGCAGAGGCTGAAACTCTGGCTAAGAACGCCACCAGTCCAAAAGACAGAACACACAAGTGGGCTACCTGAGGACAAGGCTATGGTTAAAGTAAGAGCAAAGGGAAAGCTAAACCCAGATCTCCCAGGTAAGGACTTCACCTCCAGTCATACCCAATCTACATCCCCATGCATCTCTTTCTCTAATTACTATTAGACATGTCTAAACAGAAGATGAGCTTATAACAAACACTCTGCCTATGCTGTAAACCAACCAAATACCATAGAGTTACGTTGGACTGGTCTTGTGTCCAAGCCAATAAGGGACATGAAGGGAAAGAAAAGAAAAATCAAAAATCTAAGCCCTTCATCATGAAGGGATTACTTTAGAGCACAAAATCAGGAAGATGAGACAAGTGTGGATATTGTTTTTTTTCCAGTATTTATTGAAAAATTCTGAAGTGCTCGACCTAGTAAAAATTTAGTACCTGGATCTCCATTGTGGAAACAAGTGCAATATGATATTCTTCATCAATGTCTTAGAGTAAAAAATACCGGACTACCTCTTCTGAAAGGGAGAAAATAAAAAGAAGATTTGTATGGAGTTCATTTTGAGAAAAAAAAAGTTAATTGAAAGGATGACAAGAGGCAAACCTGTATGCAAGTGGCATATGATACTCCTAATGCATGTTTAGTTAGGCAATAAAGGAAGTGCACAGATTTTAAGAATGTAGCTTCAAAACAAATTTGTGGGCTAGGATAACTAGGAGACAAGAATAAGATTATGGTGGGGCAGGGAGAGATTTTTCCAGTTCCTAAAGAACGATAAAACACTGGGGAAAAAAGAATCCTTTAGCAGAGGATAAGAATTCATGAGCTGCTCAGCAGCTTGAAACTTGAAAAATCAGCACATGAAATAAAAATGGGTTCAAATTATTAAGTGTAGGAGACTAAAATGAGAAAGTCTGTCCAGGATAAAGTAAGACAGATGTTCCTTGCTAATAATCACCACGAACTTTCAATACAGGAAAGTCACAAGAGGAAGAGAAAAGAAAGGGAAAAGACAAAGAAGGCAAGAATTCTGGCTGGAAATGGAGAGAAAAAGCAAGACCAAATGAACCACTAGATATTAAGAAGATGTTTCAGAAAACTGTACTACACATGCACCCCATTTTTATATCTATCCCTGAGCTTTCAGAATCCTGGACAAATGTTTGATCTGCCCCACACTTAAAGATATCCCTGTGTTCTTTATCTATGATTTTATATTAGGACTGATGAAGATCATGGCCCTGAAGAGAAGACATTCCAGAAAAGATGGAAAATGCCATTACGTGCCTTTCATAGGATACAGCAGAGTCAAAAAGTCATCAAATAGCTTAAACTCAGTTCCCTAGAACATATAATCAAGTTTATTTTTAAGCACTGCACAGATAGCAAAGATGAATGTTCAACCTGTCAAGAGTAACTCATCAGATCAGTTGCATTTTCTTCTACAGTATTTTTCTATATTTTTCTTTTACACTTGGTTGTATGGGTAACATTTTCTTGCTGTATTTAACTGAATAGCTCTTATTATCAATGTTCCAATGTGAAAACTCGACCATGAGTGCTATTAAACAGGGGGACAGGGAGGGAGAGGGAAGGTACAACACTTAAGTGCAGCACATCTTCCCATTTTGATTTGGTCTAAATTATTTGCTTAAGTTTCAGAAATTCTGTCCCAAACCAGCCCATTTCCATTAGTGACTTTATGTCACTGAAATTGATTTACAGCTTTCCAAAGATCTATTTTTTGACCCAATTTATCTTCATTGCCTGACAGTCACCAGCAGTGGATATTCAGCCCTGTTCTTCCTTCTTAAAGAGGTATCAACAGAAGTTAGAGCTGCAATCTTTTTTTCCATCTGTTCTTTGACAGTACTTGAAAAAACATGATTTACTTGTTGTACAAACCACTATAATGGGGAATTAATGTCAAATGGGCCACTTCCTTCTACAGTGTGAATTCAGCCTCCAAAACACTTATGGACCAGTTATTAAAATTATTAGAGATGCCTCTGCCTGAATTAAGGTGCAAGCAAGACCATATGCCAAAGTCAATAGTATGCATTTTATTTAATAGTAAATGAGAGGCAGAAAGAGAAAGAAATAGGAAAAAGGGAGTTGGGGGAGGGAAGAAAGGGAGTGACAGAGAAACATTAGATACAAAATGTATCACCACTCTATGGAGCCCGCCAGCAACCCATGGTTCGGGTACTTCTGGTCTTCTTTGTGGTGAGGGTCACACAAAACACAGAGTCCAATACTTTCAGGAGATGCCCAGGCATCTCCTCTGATGAGAGCAGGGCGGGGCAGGCAAGGGAAAGCTTTGCAGTCTCTTGCAACAGGCTCTGGATTTGCTGCCTCACTTGGATCACCTGCAGTCCTCTGGTGGTGGAAAGCCTCAGGAATGAGTCAGGGGGGCGCTTTGGGGATCTTTGATGGTTTATGACCCCTTATCAGCTGCCTCCCAGAGTTGTGGGGGGGACACAGTTTAATTATTTTTTTGTGTGGAGATTTCATCATCACACACCCAAACCCTGTCTCCTCCTCTATCCGCTGAGCCTTGTTTACTTCTCCCTAGAGCTGAGATAATTGAACAAGTTTTATCTCAAGGTCCCATCATAGTCCAAATTCTAGTTAGAAGGCGCTGGGGAGCGGGGGTTGTGCTTCAGTGGTCCCTGACAGGCAGTTGCTTCTTTGCAGTTTGACAAAAAGTTTTTCCATGATTTTGACAATGTTTAAGACAGGAACAACATTTCAGTCTATTAGAAACACCCATAACATGGAACACTTGTAACTACTTTAAACCAGCATGGTAATACCACTATGCTACAAAACATAGTCCAACACTCCTGACTCCAATCTCCTTCTCACTATTACCTGTAGGAAGCGATGGAGAGACTACCAGAAAATCTTGAACAGCAGGGTAGAAACATTGTCCATGAACAAGAGACTTTCACTAGACAGATATTAATTAGGGGCTCAAATGTGTGCTGGTTAGCATGCCTGCAAGACTTTAACAGCTTAAGTATTTGGAAGCATAATGCAGGATCTTGCAGCTCCTTGACACAGACACCTTCCTTCTCACAAAATGCATAAGAACAGGCTTGACAATGCTAGAAAAAGATCTTCCTTGGCAGACTCCATAACTTTCCTAAACAACTTCCAAAAGTTCACTGCTCTTGCTATTAGAAAGTTATTCCAGAAGTTCATCCAGCCTGTCCCTCTAAGTCACATTTTGACACCTCATCATTCCTGTTACCATCACAAAAATTTTCTCTGATTTGCTCATATGCTTCAGAAATACCCAGTGCAGCAGGAAGTAGTCCAGGTCAAGCCTTAGGATTGTTAAGCGGAAGAGTGATTTTATAGCTCTTGCAGGTCACCTACCCATTTATATGTTTCCATCAATTTGCTGAGGAGCAAAAACGAAACTGTTCTTGTTTAGCTTGCAATGCACAATAATTTTTGGAGACATTTCTAAGCTAGAACTCATAGCCATTTGTTCTTCATTTTGGCTGTCTGATCACATCACCCATTCCTGTCATTTGTCAGAACTTTTAAAAACTTATTCTCTTATTCTACAGTGCTTGCACTCCTCCCCAGACAAACTATTTGTAGGTTTATTAAATCTACATGCCATTTCATTATCCAGGTCCAATTGTAATGCTACTGTTGTACAACGCTGGATCCAGGACAGATGGAAATACCCAACCCAACACATTTTTCTGAGTTTAGTACTGATCAGTTAATCTGAATGCAGTGCTTCAATCACTGCTGCATTCATCCACTAGTAGGTTTCCTGAGAACACTTACCAGAATGCCATCACGAATGTAAAAATGCATTTCCCTCTCCACAATGCTCATACCTTTCTCAGGGTAGAAAAACTGATTTCAGTAAATCTTTATCAATTATTACGTATCTGCTGGCAAGCTTTCAAGTACTTACCAATTACTCAACTATTTTTTCTTGGAAGTTGACTAGGCTGGCCTCTTCTCACTACTAATTTCAGCTCTGCAAGTGAAAGAAACACTAGACTCACTCTTTTTTCCAGTGTTCTGACACATCATCATTGACTTTCCCAAAATAGCTGAAAAGGTCTGACATCTCAGCCCTGGGTTTTTTTGAGGGGGATGGAGGGGGGCAGAGGCAGCAGAGGAGGGGAATGTTTTCTCAGGATAAAGTTCAACAGGTTTAACCTAACAAAGTCTCTTAGTGAAGAATCCTCTTAATCTATTCCATCTTTATTCAAAGCTAAATTTTACCATTTCCTCACTGGATTCAGCCAGAAGCCCACCAGAGTCCCTTGTGATCCTTTCAGCAAAGACTGGCACAAGAAAAATGTAGTAAATCCTCTGATGGCGTTAACACTGCATGGTGAGACCCCTGAGTCACAGATGAGTCCTTCCTTGTTTTCTAATGTTTACAGGATTATCTTTTATTGTAATTTAGCCCTTCTCTTTCATCTTTGTCTCAAAGATGATTCTGGGCTTCCCCTTAAGGTATGAAATTGAGCCTGACTTACTCCACAGTGAGCTGTGAGCCCCCCTGCTCAAACAGTGCAAATGCGTTTAAATAACGTTTTAAGAAACAGGCAGGTGATGACAAGTCAGCCAGCTCAGCTCTGTCTGATCAGTTCCTTGTGGGACCATCAAGGAGCAAGAGTCCACTGCAATGCTTCAGCACAGTCCAAGAACTCTTTTGTGGTGACCTATCAAAAAACCTGGCTTCTCTCCCTGCAGGTGACAACTGCTCCCTAGTCCATGAGAGTCTGTTGCTCCCTGGATACCTGAATTACATGGAAGGGAATTGGGCACTGCCAAGACATTCCAGAGATCTGCTGTACCTCTGTGTGAAAAATGTAGTGTAATCAGCTTGACATTTAGAAAACTTTTATTCCAAGGCATGGCATGGCAAAACACCTGAAAAAGATTTATTGATCAAAAAGAAAAAAGAAAGAATGAAAAAAAAAAAGGAGGAAAAAAGACACTACATACTACCAGTACAGAAATAAAGATTATGTAAGATTGGGGAATTATGAGAGCCAGAGGTAGAAAATGAGAAGGGACAAGAAAAAAAGTCCGTGGTGATCAGACTTCCCTCAGACCTAGGTCTCCCTTAGCTAGACAAATGACCTCCAGAGCAGCTAAGACAGCATTATACCCACTTAATTATCCAAGTCTGCAGCTCTCATATGCACTTCCCTCTTTCATGCTAAAGCATATCAGTTTTTACAGCTGCCCTTCTGGAGTCTTACAAGGATGGACAATCTTTCTTACAGAGACTTCTGATGTGATTGTTTGCTGTCTGTCCTAGGAAGGTCAGTCACTATAATTCTCTCGCCTCCAGCCACGCAGTGTTTCTCCCTCCTTTCCACATCTTAGCTGCTGTTTATTTTGTGCTAATACAGTAGCAAACTGAGTCAGCTCACAAACAGATTAGGCAAGTACTAGATGCTGCAGGAATATGCAGTGTCCCTTTTCACAGCAAGCTACTGAAGCAGTTCAGCATGACTCAGTTTCATCCTCATCCTATTCCTTCTTCACCCAAGGGACAATGTGCAATGGTTTTTGATTCAAATGGGCACTGTTTCCCTTTTGTATTGTTTTTGTATTTCACTAGTGAAAAAAGAAACAACTGATACAAAAGTGAGAATAACTCCCTCTCGGGTTTGATAACTGTCACTTCTGAGAATGCAAAATATATTTAAATGCAAAATAATTTACACTAAACTTTAATAAAATGTATAGTTTGATGTAGCATATAATTTTACAGAAGTGTCCACATTACAACAATCATGCTTCACATTCCTATCTCTGGAGAAAGATGACACATACCAGTTATTTTTATACTCTGGGGCAACTGTTTCCACCCTAGGAACTTTTTGAAATCAAACTTCATTGCTGTGGAACAGGATTTTTCATAACTAGTAACCAACCACATGAATATATAAGATGTAACCAATATGGCTCATTACTTGCTCTCGGAAGAAACTAACCCTACAGTGGAAAAGCAACTAGAAGTGCTTTATGGATAGTTAAAAACTGGCTATGGCTTGCTGGGACTGGATAAATTCAGAGATTTTCTGACAAACTCCTGACTGGAGCACGTTAGAGAGTTTTTATTTTTTCTTTCATATTGATGACAGCCACTGTAGGTGACTACAGAGCAGGGTCCTCTTCAGAACAGCAGGAACAAGAGCAGCCAGTTGAATCCATTCCAGTATGGAGAATAGCTATCACCCAGCATACAATTTAACAGTCAAGTCCAACATGTAAAGTTTTACAATTGCAAATGCTCGTACAGGAGCATTACAGATTTGGAAGTATTGGCATATTCTAAAAAATAATGATGCCGCATGAGCTGTGATAAAATGTAAAGGCAATTAAAAAAATGTACATCTGTCAAGTAGCAGCATAATCTCTGCAGTTCGAGTTGAGGATTTGCCAAAGAATCACTGAGAACGGCTTTGGAAAGAGTCCAAACAATACAGCCATGTCAGAGAGCAACAATGGGGCACTAGGTACAGCAAATACATGTAGTTTCTTTTATCCAAGACAGGATCACGACTTAGGAGAATTCAGCTACACAACCAGATTACTTAAATGCAATTCCAGTGCTACTTGAGGGTAGATTTTGCCAGATTGAATTATTATATAAACCAAGTGGATTCCTCAAAGCACTTGGAGATCATTTGCCCACAGGAATGGATGACAGTCCTGAAAAAGCATTTTAAAAAACAGGCTAAAAAACAAATGCAAAATCACAAAGCATAAAAAATTGTTACTGGAGAAGAGTGAGTTAAGTCCTATGTTTAACTTAAAATGAGTAGGTGACGCTAAATAAGGCCTTTCAGCAACAGATGGAGTGAGATTAGAAGTAACACTATCAGAATTGATATGCTTGGTGTTTTATGAGATGAGCTCTTCAATTCAAAACATCCCCATGGTATCGGACAACTTCAGGGTTGCTGCTGCAAAGGTTTGTTCAGGCACTAGCCTAAAACAGGACACTAATATGGAAACATTTCTATTTGGAGTACATTTCCTGAGATAGAAATTCACATACACGAAGAACAGCCCTTCTGCACATTATTCATCCAGCCCAGTGATAGATTTGCCAAGTCTGAATGACGTACTTATCACTGTGTCTTTGGCAGGGGACCTGGGAGCCTTACTGGGAACTGTGAAGACACATCCAGCAAGCCTGTCAAAACAGGGCCTGTTCACACATCGCTGAGAGAATGGGACAGAACCATCCTCACATGATTTCTGCAGTGGCACCGGAAATCTGTGGAAACAGTTGAAAGGCATTAAAACAGCTCCACTGTAGGAGGATGCCAGCTTGTCAGGAAGCTGATCTTGAGCTTTTTCTAAAACAAAAAGTTGACGTGCTTCATCGCAGCAGGACTCCTGTTGATAGGATGTGGATTTCTACTGTTACCCCTTGGAACTGGCACCATTTGTCTGCTCAGCCTTGCATATCAGTGCTGGTTCCACACACATCACATGGTAGCACTGGTTCCACAGCATGAAAAATCCTCTGTTCAGCAGGACAACGTAGCAGGATGAGGGATAAATGAGTACTTTTTTGCTGGACTATGCTTCAACACAGCCTTTTTCAAGCATGTAGGACCAATCTAGCTACTCTTGGAATACCTCCAACACCAGAAAAATTATAATTTGCTGCCAGTCAGGCACACCACCACCACCACTTTTGCCTTGTGGACACACTACAGAGCAATTTGCTATAGAAGAAGCTGCTGCTTCTGCTTTTCTCTCTGATATTAGCAGATTTTAGAAGTCTGCGTAACATCAAATTCAGCAGTAGGGACAGATCTCAAGAGTATGGTGATAAGGATTCTCTCCCAGGTGTGAAAACAAGTTTGTTCCAGTCAAATTCAAGACAGTGTCGTGTTCTAGCAGTATTGGGTAGGTAATTGCCAGTTGGCTGTCTGCATGAAGAGGGTAGTACCATCTGTATTTCCAACAAGACAAGTCAGATACTATATATATACTCTGCACATCTGCAGAGAAGGACATCTCTGAACATACAAGGGACACTAACTACAGGTATCTAGAAAGTCCAGTAACCCAAATCATGCATTAATAGCTTTAAAAAACACCTGGAATTAGTCTGTTTCATATTACATGGCTCAGATTTCAGATAGGACGTGCTCAGACTAAATTCTGGCCTCATCTTTTAATCCACCTTTGCTTTAAATACAAAGAAATTAAGTGCCAGCTGCTCGTAGAATAATTCATCCCCTTCATCATCCTGGCTGAGTGGTCTATAAGAGACTCACATTTGGATGTCAGCCTTGTTGAACTTCCCCCTGATTCTGATCCACAGGCACTCCACCTTATCATTGGTGACCTCAAGTTCTACAGAGTCAAGGGACTCTCTAACATATAGAGCCACCCCTCCACCTCTCCTACCCTGCCTGTCCTTTCTGAAGAGCTTGTAACCATCCAGTCATGCAAGTAATCTCACCACATTTCTGTGATGGCAACTACGTCATAGCTTTCCTGCACGATAGCTTCCACCTCCTCCTGTTTGTTGCCCATGCTGCGTACATTGATGTACATGCACTTCAGCTGGGCTGCTGATTCTACTCTTAATTCGGGCTTTTCATCCCTGGGCTTCTCTTTGGAGACCCTGGATTCAATCCCTTCCCCCTTCAAACCTAGTTTAAAGACCTCCAGATGAGCCTCGCTAACTTATCGGCTACAGTCCTTTTGCCCCTCCTAGATACATAAAGCCCATCTGATTTAAGAAGACTGGGTACTGTGGAGTTTGCCCTATGGTCAAAAAACCCAAAATTTTGACAGCGGCACCAATCCTTTAGCCACCTATTGATGTCCTGACTCTGAAGTGTTCTCAGGTGAAGTGATACACCTACTACATGTGGGAGAATTTTGAAATGCTATAGGATACAGTAACAATGATTAATGTTTAGACAGCTTAACAGCAGTAGCAGTACTATTCAGTTATTTTTTACTTCCTTGAAGGAATTTCCATACATTCTGGTGAAAAGCACCATAACCAGACTTGAATTTCAGTAGGAACTACAAATATATTCAGCTTCACATTTGCTCTGAGTGTTCTCACTCTGTTCTCCACTGTTATGCAAGATACCTGGATTCTCATAATAAGGATTTTGACATCCTTTTGCAAAAATGGCCAAAACAACTTAAACTTGTTTTGTTTTACAGGCAACCTGCATATTTTCTCTGTGGAAAAACACAGATATAACACACAAACTAAGGACTCAACAATCATCAGCTGTTATAAAGGAAGGTCCTACGTAGCTTACCTCTATTATCAGCCCTCCAGAAACCAAAATTCTTCTGTCTGACCCTTCTATATACATCATACTTACAGAGGTGAATCTGGAAGCAAGCTATAAATACAGATTATTAAATGTGCTTAAACTGTTTATATCAAAGAAATAATGCTCTTTATAGCTAGAAATTTGACTGAAGTGTTATCATTCATGCAATCTCTCTGAATAGGAAGAAGTTAAAAATAGTCCAGTAACTTCCAGTAATTTCTCTAACAGCCACATCTCACTAAAACTGATCACTAAAACACTAGAATTCATGATTAATTTCATCATCCAGAATTGGCAATTGACTTGATGTAGGAACAGAATCTTAAGAGTATTAACAGAAAATGGTATCTCACCACAACCAAAACTTTTGAGAAGTACAGTCAAAATACACATTTGAAGGGAAAGAAAATAATTCTTGGTTTCACTTCTTTGCTTCATCTGCAAGACAAAGGACGTTGCAGAAGGTTACAAGAAACAGATTTACGCTAATGTCAGAGGATGTATTATCAACATGAACCATAATCCTTAACCTAAGAGGCTGAAAAATGTTACAGCTTGAGTATTTCAAATTATTTTTGATAATTTTAGAAAGGGATGAATTGTTTTCCTTTGCTTAGTCTCAGACACAGTGCTTTATTTCCTTACCCATACGCAGCATTCTATCAGTGCTGTAATAATTGGCTGAATTTCTACTTACTTACAGGATAAAAGTCACCTTCCACACTTTAGCAGTTGCTTTAAACACTTCAACTTTACCTCTGCTATGCACAGCAGCAATTACTAGTATTTTACAATAAACCACATAATAGTTTCTACAAGGGGGTAATGCTTTTCAGAATGCTCAGCCACTCTTCAATTCAGAAACTTGTGTTGACAAAGTCAAGTAACAGCTGTAAACCCAAGAAATACAGTTTCTAAGCAGTAGAAGACACGTAAAAGAATCTGCAGAGTTATGTCTATGCCGATTATTCAGGAGCAAAATATGAGCATTGAAAAGGTTCATTAGCTTTCAGCTTAGTTAGTCACATTATCTGAGCATGCAATTACCATTCTATGCAGCATGACTCTGGTACAAGTACAGTGCACCTAGAAGTAGATTGCAATTTTCAGTACAAAATCTCAAGTCCACACTGCAATTAACTTTCCTGAAGTTAAAGCAGAAAATACAAAGACATTGCAGATGTACCTTTGCACCTTTACTGAGAAAGGCTTTTCAGTTGTTTCTGACAATCTGCAGCAAATCTGCAGCACACTGTCAGTTTCAGCTAAGGAACAAAACAGACTATTACAGGCTTTAAGGTATTTATGACCTGTAACTCTGGATAAACTACCAATCACTGTAGTCCAAGCACCAAATTGAGGACCAATTTGGCACATATTGTTGCTGAATTCTATTAAACATTCCTGGTGATCACAGTTTATTTGACACGCCAGTGAGATTTAAGGTTCTCTAGTTTCTGTATGTTCATGAGCCTCCAACACGGTAGAAGCTGACTGGAAAAGGACAAAAGCAAATGTAATTGAAGCCAAGTCTGACGACAGCACTACACTTATTCAGAAGTTTCGAAAGTTCATACTATAGAGATGGAATAGAAATATCACTCATTTGAGCAAAGCAGTGAAACAATTCTGATGCTTTTAAGTGACTTCATTCCAGAAAACAGAGATCTTTGAAGACTCAATGGAAGATGTTAGAAATTTGCTTACAAGGTAGAACACTGTTTTAACATGACTGGAAAGTTCAAATTTGCTTCAAAGCCTGCAGAAAACTGGACTATCATTTTACAGCTAACAGCTAAATGAGGGAGAACTGTTGCCACAGCATGGATAACTTCATGGACAGAAAGTAATTAATTGTTTTACTTGCAAGTATTTTATTTAAGACAGCACAAGAGACAAGTAGGAAATAATATACTGGAAGTTCTGTTTCTTAAAAGTTCCTGCAAGTATCGATCAATGCAAATTATTTTAAGTCAGGGCTATTTTATATTTCACTGTTAGTTTTCTTCACTGGGTGATAACAGACATATAAATCCAGGCTGTTGAGTTCACACAGTAAATTTCAAAACCACCTCCAGTTCATTTTAAAGGCACAGTACAGTTAAAAATGTCAAGTTTCCATCACATGACGTGCTTAGAGATGAATTCTTGAGTGTATATTCATTACAATTACATTAGTGCACACAAAATCTTTTAAAACCTTGTCAGTCAAATGGTTCATTGAACTCCTGAGAAATTTTAGTGAGGATGTGGCAGGTGAAGAATAATTCCGATTATGAATGCTGACAGTTATTTACTGCTTGTATGACAGAGGGTGACAGCAGATGTCTGAAACAGCTTTTGAACTCTCCCACAGAAGCCTGCTTCTTGATAACTGCAGCTCACCACAGGCTGTTGTGGTGGGTTGACCTTGGTTGGACACCTATTACTCCCCTTCCCAGTGGAACAGGGGAGACAGTAGGGTGGGAAAAAACAACTCATGGGTTGGGACAAGGCAGTTTATTTAAAGCAAAAACTAAAGCTGAGCTTGCGTGCGCAGAAGCAAAAGATAACAGAATTATTCTCTACGTCCCATGAGCAGCGACGGTCGGCCACCTCTGAAAAGGAGCGTGTCAGTACACGTGACGGTTCCTCCTCACGCAGCCAGTACACAATGAATGCCCCCCTTCCTGCTCCTTGCCTTAGCTTTTATATCTGAGCTGACGTCAGGTGGTTTGGAATATCCCTTTGGTTGATTTGGGTCAGCTGCCCTACTTGGTTCCTCTCCCAGGATCTTGGCCTTGACTGAAGAAGGAATGTTACAGTGTTGGTGCTGTGCTCAGCAGTAGCCAAAACACCAGTGTGTTATCAACACCTTTCCAGGTACCAATGCAAAGCACAGCACTGTGAAGGGCTACTGTGGGGGAAATGAACTCCAGCTCAGTGAGATGCAATACAGCTGCTTATACATCTGACTAATACTTGGATTCAAAAAAGTGGCACCTACTGAATCCAATTAAAGAGACAGTCACTAATTCAAAGGTAGATCACTGTATTTTTGCATATAGACTATTTTGACAGGAAACAGGACTGGATTGCAAAGAACCTGGAAATTAATGAAATCCTAGAAACAGGAGACACAGCAACATATGCCTACCACTGACCAGTCACCCTGGCCAGTGACCCTCTAAGCCCACATGCAACATGAAGCAGCTACATGGTACAAAACCAACACCTTCCTGCCAATCTTGCCCAGACAAGCAGCAATCTCCCCAGTGAGAAGTTAAGGTAGAATGGATATAACTTTACAAAACTGGGTGTTACAAACAAATCTGTAATTATCACAGGTTAGAGCTAAAGATGAAAAATGAACAAAACCCACAAAGAAAGGAGGACATCTGAACAGCTAACTTTATTTAAATTAGCTCATGTAACTTTTCCACCAGGGCATCCACAAATAAGCATGCTCCAACTTCCTGCTACCCTCTGGATGCAGCTTCTGAAAAGTCAAAATCAGGTTTCACCTTTTGTTTGAATTACTTGAACTTCTTTTAAATAATTTCCTGCAAGTTTCCCCAACAGTCATATTTAAATAGTTTTCACCTAAATCAAGTCAAAGGGACCTCAGACTACTTAGTCAAATTCCAGTACCTACCGTCACCTTTTTAATACATTTGCATCCTTTCAAATGTCTCACTGGCAGCAAATGGATTGATTGGTATTAATTCAGCAGACCTGACTGCATATTTGTAGCTCATGATAACCTACAGCCACTCCTCCAGGTTGCCACAAACATTTATGTTATTGGAACAGTTGGCACAGAAGGCTTGTTAAAAGACTTCAGTTTTGTTTGTTCCTTGTAAGAGTCCAAACATCAGTTCCCTGTGTTCGTGCTTTCAGTAAGCAACTCACCTAAGACTTCCTCAAATACTGAAGCTAAATTAAAGTTCAGAAGTTCCCGAGAGCCTGCTGTTCTGAAATACTGCAGGAAGAGGCAGACTGTTCTTGAATAACTTTAGTGTTTGCAAACACGCAAACAGGACATAATAATTCCCCCGCATTTTAATAGCTATTTAACAATTAGTCTTGTAAAAAGACTACCTAAGTTACATTTCCACAGGCTTGCATGGACTGTAGTATCCCTCAGGCAGCATTAGAAGCTTAAAACCCTGTATTTGTAAACATTTTCTCTTTCCAAGTCTGTGAAAGGATATCAGAAGATTTTTTCCAGTGTTAGAAATATAGCTCAGTAACTATATAGCTAAAATAGGATTACTTTACAAAGACAACATGAATGACAAAAATATTTATGAACTGTGTTTATATAAACATATTGGTTTGTAAACAAGTTGACAACATTTACATTAAATACTGAGAGAAAACTTCAAACTAGACAATTTGCATTAAAGAGAAAAATATGTTAAAAATTATTTGCATCTTAATTATTCCATTAGTTATGACTAAATCAGGCACCTGGCAGTTTCAGAACTGAACTGTACTAAAACACTGCAACAGTGCTTAATATTGTAATTTACACTAATGATTTCCTCTGACAGAGTAAAAGCCACCTCATAGTTACCTGAGGATTCCCACGGTAACTCAGTGGGCATAACAGTAGGAAAATTACTTGTTTTTCATGGACTGGGAACTCACCACCTACGTCAATGTTTTTGGCATACTTTAGAGGACAGTCTCTTATTAGCTATAGTTGTGTATGGACATCCCAGAAATACCAGCAAAACTAATGCAAAAATCAAACTCTTCTGAAAGTATAAATCTTATCCAAATATTTCCAGCAATATTTGCACTGTTTTGCAGGATTTTAGCTAGTTTTATTTATGAATAAAAAAGTCCTACATGTTAAGCATTAAAGCATTTAACAAAAGTTAACAGAAAAGCATGATGAATTATTAAATAGTTACAACAGTTCCTCAAATTATACATCAGAAATTTACATATACGTTTAATCATAAAACAATATTTTCTATATATTATTCAAACTTAGCTTCAGTATTTTTTCTCATTTAACAGTGATACTCAAAGTGATATTCAGGTTTTTTACCCCTTTAAGTGAGCACACATTTCTTCTATTTTTACAGGTGCAAGGATGCTTATTTGGATACAACTTCCACATGGGTATGACTTTCAACTAACTTTAAATTACACTTTTTTCATCTTGAAGGCAAAAGCATATCAATGGTAATAAACAGACAGTTCATCATCACTCATGTCTGAATCATCATCATCCACTTCACCTTCAATGATCGATTTCTTGCCTTTGCAGCATGAAACAATTAATCCAATTAAAAAGACCTGCAAATTCAAAGTAAGTAGTAAGAGTTACAGTTAATTCCATTAAAGGGCACATAAGGGCAATATATGTAAAACAAAATGGCAAGGTGGTGACGCAAATGATGCAATGACAACTACTGTAAATTATCCAACTTGATTTAGTGATCTCTAAAATACTTACTGCAATGAATGCCCAGTTCCCAAAGTAATAGGCAGCACTGAAGAACCAAAACTTATGAAGAAAGAGGTACGTCCGAGTGACAATACACTGATCTAAAATGAAAGGAAATAGTACTGATTAACACAGAACAACAACAAAAAAAACCCAGCTAACCCAAATATAATAAGATAATAATTTAGCAGTTTTCAAGAGTATTCAGATCTGCAGAACAATTACACTCATTAAATCTCATTGACTCTCCTCTCCCACGACAGTATAGAAGACCAGCATTTGTTGTTACAAGGAGTGACTGTGACAGGTAACACTAAGTTACAAGTTACACAGGTAACCCCATTATCACTGCACACAATTTCTCCTGCAGATGTGTCAGTTATTAACTAGAATCTGTTCAAATAGAACTCGCTTCCCATTTTAGATAAATCATAGCCATAAAGAGATGCAAAGCAGAGTCTGGATTAAACATACTTTTCAGGACTCTGAAAAAAAAGTCATGTTTCCACCAGAACTGCATAAGCTTTGTAAATCATCGCCAAGAACAATGTTGAGTCATGTAGGCCAAAAAGCCCCAAGAAGTACTGAGACTTCTGCAATCCAGACAGCAGGGGCCTTATTTGTACCCAAGACCTAAAAACACGGTTAAACCTCACTTCTCTAACATGCATTTTCTGATGTGGCCGCATTTTTCCTTTTTAAGAGTCAGATTCTAACAAGATTAAGAATCAATTGCCAAGGCATTTTCAACACTGCAGACAGGGAGCATAAAGGCTTGCATGGGACACTGAACACATGCCACGGTGGCCAGCAGGACACATGAGCCAGGTGAACCTCTCCGGTGCAATGAGTGCACTGAGTTTATGCTAAGGTATAACATGGTTTTTTTCCTTATTTACTATGCTTCAAAACCCCACCTCTAAAGCCCATTTCAAAGCAGGAACTGGTGTCCAAACTTGAACACTCAAGAAAGTAAGCAATATAAATAGCTTGTTCTTCCCTCAGTTTGAACCATAGGTTTGGAAATATTCCCCAGGTACAGCTCAAGTACAGAACTTCCTGTCTTCTAAAATTCTGAGTGATATGCTGCTTATATAGTTACACAGTTTACCTTTCAGCAGCCATCTAAGTAAGAAATTCAGGTAAAGTGAAGACGCTTCATAATTGCATATAGTATTGTCAATACCATATGCAGCTCTCCAGCTGGTTATTTGAATTAAAAACAGCTAAAAGACTTTCAGATGACTCTTCACAGTAATTGGATTCAATAGGTGATGGTAAATATTTTAGAATAGTTTGACCTTGAGGAAACATTTCTATGCAATGTGTCACAAGAGCAGCTAACTAATTTTATCTATTATTTCTGAACTAATGTATTATTAACCAGGCTGACATAACACAACACTCTTAATCAACTTATTTCTCCAATTTAGAATAAATTATAATGAACAACCTGAACTAAGATAACTACTTGTTATCCAGAATGATCAGGGAGAATATTACTGGCACATCTTGATCACGTGGAACAGAAATACACAAGGGAAGTTACTAAGCCTCCAATAGATTAACTGCCACCACTTTAAAAATACAGCATATTATGTAGTGCTGACCAAGGCAAAAAGCCAAGATTCAAGATAAAACAATTTTTTAAACAAAGAATGACATGTACTAATAGTCATTACTACCTGAAGAGTCGACTGCTTTTGTTTTCAGTCCACTGATGACTCAGTTTATCAACTAGACAATGTAAGAGATTATACCCTCTGTAAATCCACAGATCAAACTGGGAGAAGAGGAGAGCAGGGACCCAACACACTAGATGGCCATATTTAGGAGACCTATTTTTCAAGTCCATTGAAACAGTCCTCAAAGTTTAACAGAGACAGAAGTCCTGTACTTGGAACAAAGAGACACTATGCAACAGTGTAGGCTAGGGGTTGACCAGACATAGCTAAATAATCGGAGAAGGTTCACTATCGGCATAGGTAAACACGGGTCTGTGAAAACATCTGCAGTTGGATGCACCTGAAAAACCTGCTGTCCTTGACCCTGCCATGGTGTTGGACCAGACCATCTCTTAAGGTCCTGTGTGTGCTTGAAATCATTACACAAAGGTAGATGTAGAGACAAAGATCTAACTAACAATGGCATTTTGGATGGAAAACCCAAAGAAAGAATGTCATCCACAGACTGATGAAGTTTACATACCCAAATTCAAGCAGAACTAGTTTTGCTTAAAATATACTCTAAACAACTGCCAAAAGAAAACCTGCATCTTTACTGTGCTAAAACATGTAAGCACTACATATTCCAAACCTTAAATGTATTGAAGACATGGCTTCAGGTATCCAAGAAGATTTATTTCAACATATTTTGCTGCCAATTATTCACAAGCTATGTTGCAAAAAGCAGCTGCTGCTTACAGTTTCTAGGTATGGCTTTGGTCACAGACCAAATTGTTGAGATGGACCAGACAAAGCAAGCTTCAGCAGTCTTCAGATACTAGCAAGTATATAAAAAGTTTTGTAATTTCAAGTTTCTCTTTCTGTTTTGTACCTGTGATCTCAATCTAATATCTTTATCAGTATTTCATAGTGTTAAGGTCACTCAAGGACTTTCAATGTCCACAGAAGTTAATGTTAATGATTGTACTTCACATATTTCCATAGCTTTCTCTGGAAACAGATTCATGGAATAGCAGCACCAGCTACCTGAGTCCCAAACACAGTATTTCTTTGTTTTCTTGTTGGTTAAACAGGGGGAAATGACTATGTTTTTTAGTACCTCTTACTCATCAGTTTCTACAAAAGTGGTTTCTTGCATATTCTATTTGAGCACATCCCCATTTATTCCATATTCTTCTCTGCTGTGAGATATATTAGAAAGTATGAGATTACAAAAGTAATAGTAACCTCATTCAGCTGTTCAGTCTGCCTTTGCACTTCACAGTCCTGCTCCTCTGTTGCTGCTACTTCACTGGTTTTACAAGCTAAACTTAATCTCCCATGCAAAGCTTTTAGAATTTTTGGGTTGTGGTATCCTATACCAGTTATCTTTCCCCTAGTTAACTTCTCCCAGAAATTGCTTACATCTTCAATTCATCACTCAGCTTTCACAATAACACAAGTTTCGAAGAGCTTTACCACCACTTGCTTCTAGGTTAACTTTGCAACAAATTTACATCTTTGATCTCTTTTCAGACTGGAAAGTACACTGGAAGACACACTACTCACATATAGCAAGGATCTGAAACTATCTCCCAACTGGATGTATGTAGCTACAATAGCTGCCCACTTAAAAAGATGTGAATCACTAAGCTTCCAACATTTCAAGCTGACAGCACTTTGAAGCACTACAGTGCACTAAAAGCATGAGTATCAAACCACTCAGATGTTAAACAACAGTTTGCAGATCTTAAAAGAGTGTAGACAGCTATGTCTAACACACATGCACAAAAAGCTGCCTTTGGTGTGGACTTTCTTTGCTTAGCTGGAAGTGGTAGTGAGATGGCACCTAAAACAGACCCATAGAGACCAAAAGTCTAGCTGGATAAAGTCTAGTCCAAAAAGCTACCTTATTCAACAAAAGCTGCTCAATAGTTTTGGAATCTAATCCTGACAAAGCAAAAGATTGAGCAGGCTAAGGAGGAGCCAGTTACTTGGAAGCCAAAGAGTAATGAAGAGCCTGGAAAAGCTATTAGGGACAAGCTATCATTTAGAAGGCAAACTGCTTTATTCAGTGCTTCAAGCTGCAGAAAATTTGTGATATGAGACTTCACATGGTTTATTTGCAAATCAAGCACAACCTGACATAAAACTAAACATCCAGAAAAGTGATGTAGTCACTGTAAATAAGTCTGGTTTTATAACAAATAGTCAGATCTGATTTTGTAACAAAGATTACAAGCCTGGATAACCAACAGCTATTTGTAGTTACTTTACACTACATGAACAATTGCAACAGTCACACAACTTCTTGATGATAATTACATATTATGAGTGTTTACATTAAATGGCTTGAGAATTTGCCAGTCCCACCAGGGCTAGCAGGGCTTTATAGCATAAAGAGTCTTCCAGTAAGATTCTCCAAGATTCTGTGCTGAAAAAGAAAAAAGTTTCTGAATGCTAAATAACAAGAACCACATCCTACTGAGCAATCTGGGTCACATAACTATTTTTTCCAACAGTCAGATTTAAACAAAGTGACTTGGATGAACAGGATTTGAATTCATGTATGAATGCAGGGTGCTGCTGTAAAAAGAGAGTTCTGGATCTAGAATCAACCAAACACAAACAAACTTTACCTAAACATAACAAAAGTTTTCACCACTTCCCTCTACACACTCAAAGAGTCTATCAGTCCTCTTTTGGCCATTTTAAATTTGGAGTTCACCTTCGCACAGTTATGGTATTATAATGCAAAACTGCACCTAGCTATAAGGCTTCTATTTCACTTTCTTTACAGAGATTCTGTGAGGGTGCCAAGATTTGCATGTATTAACAGACGAGGTGAAAACCATTTAATGAGATTTGAAGAGCTAAACCTGTTAATCTCATTTTTCATAATTTCAAAGGATAAGTTGATTTTAATGTTTGTTAAATATCTCCAAGTGAAGAAAATACTAATTCTACAAGGCCATGTGTATAGTGCAAAGGTACAGCATTAGCCACTAACTTAGATCTGAAGCCATGTTAATTCCCATGAGATAATACCCACTTTCTACAGGGAAGCAATAAACCCCTATTCAGCCTGCTGAAGAAAAGTGTTCTGGGCATTTTTATTGAAACTAAACACCTTTTGAAACACTGTGTACAAACACTGGCCAGATGTGTTTAAACACAAGCCATAATTGCTACTTCTTGCCTTTTAAAATCCTAACTTAAATCTGAACTTCTGCATTTCCTGAGCCTCCCTTCAGGAACTAATGGCAAATTACTCTTATTTTAAAGAGCTAGCTAGTGACAAGCGACCAAGGCAATACCCTAAGGATGAACACGGATGCAAAATTCCAGAAAGCAAGCAGTGGACAGCATAACCTATCATTTCCATACTAATCAAAACCTTTTGTCATATGATTTCTACTGAATACAGTCATACTATCTTCAGATTATTACTTAAAGAAGGATGTGTCCTGTGGAAAGAAGAATTCCTTGTTTTCCCTATCCTGAGATAATGCTACATGAAAAGAACTTGGAAAATGGGAAGAAAGAAGATACTTCAACAAAATTACCTTGATCTCTTTATATCCATACAGAGTACCTCATATTCTGTCTGCAGACAGAAGTATTTACAAGCAGCTGACACTCAAAAAAGCATTTAAACAAAGAAGAGCAACTTTGCATGCTGGAATGCCTTCCTTATTCTCTGGAGAAGAAAAAACAATTATGACTATGATTAAAGAGCCAAAAGACCCAATGCCAAGTTATTTTAAATAAGAAGCTGGATGTGAATTTGTGATTTTTTTTTTCCATCAATGATACTCTGAAAACAACAGCTTTATTCCTGTCTTCTTTAGACACAATTTAGGATATATTTGGCTGCAATCCAGTTAGGTTTCTCCCTCATGGTTCAGAAAGGATTTGCCCAGTCCAGTGTCATTCATCCAGCTTAGCTGCAGGACATGTCTTAGACAGTGAAAAAGACCATCTCCATGAATTGATCCTTTCTAATTCTATTGGGAAAACCATATTTGAAGACAGACAGGAGACATCTGTATGAAGTGTCACTAGCTACAGTTATAGATCACCGTTTAAATTTTCTGCATGGCTGTTCTTGAGCATGTTATGGAGTGAGTTTATCAGCTGTCTGCACCAAGATAAAGATTATTTGATTACACCAGCAGAAGTAGCTTCTAACATTGCATTGAAAATATTTCCAATACATACTGCAATTAATGTTTCTCAGGGACTGAAAGATGTGGTGGAATTGCTACTCAGAGAGGTCAAATATGATGTCTTCTTTTGTTAAGAGAACTGCCTTTATTAAAAAGGCAGTTTTGTGGACAGTGTTGGAAGGTTTCTTACTCAAAGTGTACTTGTTTTCAGGAATGGATGCATACCCCTCAATGCTTTTCAAGGAGCTTCAATTCTTGTTCCAAAGTACTGATAATATTAAAGCATTTTACTTGACTGTTGGGCTTAAATCCAAGAGGAAACAGAAGTAGCATGTAGATTCAAGAAGAAAGTGTGCAATTACTTTACTGCCATTTAACATTTCAGAGTATTTAGAAAATGCAGCCTCATTTCTCTCCAGTTATGATTACTGGGAGGGAGAAGAGGGGTAGTTCATGTCTGTCCACAGTGGTGGACTGCAGAAAAAATTGCAGGAATTGTTGTTTCTACAACTGAGTGTCAACGAACAATGCACTGCAAAAAGATACTTATGGCACTCTTAGCTGCTTATATTGTTTAAAGCTGCCAAACAGGGCTTTCTGTTGTCAGACCTGCACCATTGTGCTTATTTATATTGAGTATTTATGGTTATAGAGGACTTCACTAGTGTTACGCACAAATAGAGACTCAGGGGAAAGTATTAGTAAGGTCATTCACTAAAGTGAAAGGAAACTGGAGAAAGTCCTCACTAAAATCATCATTTAGGCTTTATATGAAACATTTTGTAACTCTGCAAATTAATTAATTTAAAACAACAATTTGCAAGTGGTAATCTATAGTCTACACAGCTCTTCATATGAAATTACTAATATTACCTAATATTGTAGGTTCTGAGCAATTTGCTTTTAGTTTCCCTTTGCATGTGTCCCGATTTTTCTAAAGGAGAAACAAAGAACGTGCTTCTGTTTTGGCATCTGTCTTTGGGGCTCCTCTCCAGCTTGAGCAATGTCTACATCTAATCTTTATTCTGGCTAAAATAAAGCCTGGGATCCTGAACTTCTTGACTTCTAGCTAAGAAGTGTGTTAGAAGGCGGCACAGATCTAGTTAACACAGTAAGACCTTCTCAGTTCAAAGCCTTAGAAACGGAGATAATCCTTCTTTCCCACTTTACATGTATCTCCAAGTCAGTGTGGGCCTATGAAAAAGGCACAGCAGATAAACTGTACCCAGCATTTTTAGGAGGTGTTGGGTTCATTTCACCAGTGAAAGAAGTGAGAGAATCCAAGGGGGATTCACAGCCTGTTATGCATTTAAGGTGCATGATGCTAAAAAAAAAAAACAAAAAACAATGTGGGGGGTTGTTTTTGTCCAGAACAGGGTAGAGAGTGTTTATCAGATATCATAACTAAGGTTGGGAAAAAGCTTTTATATAGCCTTGCAGCTGAGTCATTGCTCATTTACATTAAATCTCATTAACCTGTTTAGCTAAACCCATACCAAGCTTTCAGTGCATTAGTCCAGGTGAAAGTCTTAATCAAAAAACTGAACTCCTTTGCTTGACCTTATGCTCAACTGAACAGCTGGCATTAGGCCTTGGAAACAACAAGCAAAGGAGATATTTGTCCAACTGTATCAAACACTGAAAATTAAAGTCTTGCCTATAACAAATTTATTAAATTTGCTGCTACAAAAGACTACTTAAAAAGCTTTTAAAAAGTCTAATTTACCCAGAACACATAACTCTTGTGCAAGATGCTAAAATATAACTAAAAAAAAAAAGATACTTTGAGTTGTAATATTCACCCTATTGTTTTTTGGCTTCTGTTCTGTTTTGAGCAGTTACACGATTGCAGCCTTTGGTACAGAGTATAAAAGATTCACCTCCTGCATACCAGGAGTAGAGACGAGTTTTGCTGCATAAAAGCAGGTAATATAATGATAAAACACCACAAATTATATATCTAGCTATAAATACTTGAGAGTACATTTTTATAAGATGGCATTTTAACTGTCTTAAGTTTCCCCAGGAAGTGTAACTGTCCTTTTGACCAAGCCAGACGCGGGTTTGAAATATATCTGTAGGAAACACTGCCCATTAAAGCCTGGAGTTTTAATAACATCAAAATTTTTGAGAGCATTAGCTGTTACAACAAAATCAGATCAGGTCTATTCTACCACCTCAGACAGAAAAAAAAAAAAAAGATCTACTTAGTAACAGCAAGTAGAGATCATATCTATAACATCTATTCAATAACATAGTAGATTGCTATAAGCTGATTTATCAGCACAGACAATAAAAGGTCGTAGTTTGTTTCATGTTTAAGGAAAAACACCTGTTAAAATTAACTCAGTTTAAACAGAACAAAATAAAGTACAGAGAAGACAAATCAATATTTGTATTTAGTTCCAGTTCAATGCTTTATATAAACCAGAAAAGGCAATTCAAACTGCGTTTGACAACCTTTATATTAAGTTAAAGTTATTTGCACCCCTTTTTGCCCATGTCTAATACCCTTAAAAACAAGGAAAATTGAATTAAAAAGTATATTTCTACCTCTGGAATAAGTTTCACTTGTTAAGATACCGTCTGATCACAGAAAAGAATAGCATCTAAAACAGTTATTTTCATTTGTTTTGTTACCAGGCATTACAAATGGCAGGTATTTCAAGGCAAGCACTAGATTTTCACTTCCTAAAACTGACTGGATGAAATAGTGAATAAAGTGTCTTCACTAACACAACTTTTTTTTTTAGTATTACAAAATAAAATTTTCTTTCATTTATAAAAACACTCAAATGGCCTGACTATCATCTGCAGTTAATACAACTCCACTATAGCCTCCTCCTCAACACATTAATGTTCACATTTAGGAAATACCCATCCATCTTCTACTTCACTAGGTTAGCACAGGACAGCATATCAACACCTTCTTCACCTCTTCCCTATTAAGAAGGGGGAATATGACTTGAAGATCTCCATCCACTGCAACAGCACGTTAATGATGATAAACCAAAGCCATCATTTACACAGACTAACTCTTGCATTAAGCACATCAGGTGACTAGTTTTAAGTAACAGCCATATTGCCTACATTAGTTAAAGTAAATTAGGAGAGAAAATCATAGTATTAAAGGTACTCAAAAAATCAAGTATGGGTTCAATTTCGTAAGTTTAGAGGAACTGGGGTTGGACTGAAATAATTAAGCAACAAAATTGAGGAAATCAGACTATTTTCTCTCACAAAAGTCAATGCCACTGAGTATATTCTTCTCCTAGCAAATACTAGCCAAGTCAAGAAGCTGTTCACAAGAAACAAAAACCTAATCAACTTGGTCAAAGTGATCTCATTTCGAAAGACAACAGATGTTGTTCTTCTAAATTCTTCTAAATAGAAGTTTCTATTTTTAATCACAAAGATACAGCAGCTTATATGTGAGTTAAACAACTATATTTGTCAAAACACAAAACCACTTGAAACGACATTAAGTCTAAAAATAGCAATCAAAAAAATGGATGAATGATTTTAGTATGGGGGAAGACAGGAGATAAATCCATGGCCCTTGAGAAATGCTATGAACTACCAGGAGCAAGACTAACACATACATACTGAATTTAAAGATAGTGTAAATACAAGGGAACCACCTTGCAAAAGAGACCATGGCCTAACACTACAAACAAAGAACTTAATGGTCCAGTTATCTCCACTAGTTACAAAAATAGTTTAAAATTAAGTACTATCTTGTCCAATAACACAAGTAGGAAAAAACCTGAGGAGCTGTTAAGATCTTCTAGAACCAGTCAAAAACCAGGAGTTACAGAATACTGATAATACAAAGAGAACACAGGACAACTATTTACCTTTTCTATCAATAACAAACACTGTAACATTTTATAAGTATATACATGCACACATAATACAACTGCTCTTCATATAGAGGAGCTGAAAGTTTGCCAGAGTAAGAACAACTGAAAGCTTGGGTCTGAAAAAATCTGGACCATTGTGAAGGCCATAAATATTTTGCTGAGATCAAAGCAATCAATATAATTGATTGTGACCTTAAAGAGCAATATCATTATTACAATGGCTTGTGCAATTCAGACTGTTTCAAACTGAAAAAACTGTTTATATGCAGAGGGAAAGGAAGGTGAAAGGTAACACTGCAAAAAACAAATCCAGTGTGATTTCAATTATTTTATATTTTTTTTAAGGAAACCAGGCTAAAATTCATTCACAGCTTTACTCAACTTTCAAAGACAACACCAAATAAAATGTTACTAGTCTCTCTAAAAAAAAAAAATAAAATCAGCATTAAGACCTGCATAGATGGAAAGTCAAGGAACACTCCAGAATTACCTATCTGCTTGATAGTCACTACTCACGGCTCCAGAATATCCATAACATATCTTCTGCCCAAAGGTCAAAAAGGGACGGTTAGTAACACAAATGAGCAGGAGTTATACTTTGTATTATAAGGAACAATAAATTTGGAGGATTACAGGAAAATAATTTAGGAAGTCTGGTTCCACTGGTATTGTTGCTCATGGAAGAGCCCATGTCTACCTATTTATAAAAATTTCATAATTCTCTTACCTGTAAAACTCCACTGAGAATTACCAGTTCCACTGATTTCAGATCTTAGTTTTCCTGAGTACGTTGAGAAATTGAATAGAATACTTGTCTGGACATTTCTACGGTAAACATATACACTGAAGTGACACTTCCCATGCTAAGCTATTCACCACCTGGGATTTATGTTCAACATCTTGTACATGTACACTAAAGCAAATGAGAGATTTTTAAAGCTAAGTGGAATGCTCTGTTGGCCAAGGGTTCTACTAAAAATAGTAATTTCTTCAAATGAATCAAGTAAGCTTTAAGCAAGCTATTTTTTGGACTTAGCTATATATCAAAGCTTATGATTAAATATATTAGACCAAAGCAAATGAAAACCATGAAGAGAGAGATTGAGTTACTTATTACAAATGACCACACATGTATCACATTAGAAATGCAAGAAATAAATATATCTAACTTACCTTCAGGTGCATCTGCATCACAGTCTTTAGATACAAATGTCACATTCCTTGGCTGGCCATCAATTGTCTGATTACTCTGCATTATAAATATGGAAAATCAGTCTACAACTAATACTCTTCCCATGATAGCACCCAAATCAAACATTTCCAAGTAAGTTTTTAATTTTATTGAAACTGCCTTGACAAAACTCTTACAGTACTTAAACAGATTGTTTTTTGAACAGTATATGCTGAGTAAGATGTAAATGGTAAAACATGAACATTTTTAAATATCCTTTCATTTTAAAAAAATATACCTTGTATTCTTTTTGAAGACAAAAAACAAACTTAATCTCTGAAATTAAACCTTTTAACTGTCCATAAAAAGAATTTGAAACTGAACTTTGGTGCTAAAGACACCATGAAAATGTTAGACTTCCATAGTGATACCAAATGCAATTCCCTTCTGGTCTAAAGGCCAGATGGTAATATCCAAAATACTAGACAGCCAGAGTGGAAAAAGACAAATTACGCTGAAGTGAACAATTTAGAACCCAAATGTGCCTGTTTAAGTGGCCCAAATCTTTAGAAACCCAATCCTTTCAGAGACTAACATGAATTCCTTACATACTACATTTTTGAACAATCAGTGAATAATTTCAGCAGAGTCCAATGCAAATCCTTTGCACTACATTGATTTCTTCATACATTAATTCACTTTAAAGGGTCTACCTACTTTTCCCTTCATAATTTTCTAAACAGAAAGCTTTATAAAGAAATCAGTAATGGTCAACACCTTTTCTCCTTCAGACTGAAGAAAATATTCCTTAAAACATACCAGCAATCAGTACGAGCTGGTACAGCAAACTGTCTCTCTGACAGCTTAATTAAGGTTTATCAATATTAAGCAAACACAGCCTTCACTGTGAACATTCAAGAGAAACAACCAACTGTCTATCCTAAAGGATCCTTTAGGATCGCAACAGTTTATATGTCCAGTTAATTTTGATTCATGCAAAGACAAAGAAGCATGGAGACCACTACTGCCTTAAAAAATATGGATCCAAAATGAGTATGATTAGTCACAGGAATTAGAAGCTTAAGTGGAACCAAAAGTAGGAGGACAATGCGTAGATAGAAACAATAGGATAAAAACAGAAGACATGAAACTTCAGTTATTCAGTGTACATTTAGTAATGGCCCATCTCCAGGACGTATTCCAGCTGGCTGTCACCATTACAGCTTACACTGCTCAGAGGGCTTCTTTCAAAGAACAGCACTGTACCTTGTACAATTATACAGGGCACACAAAACCCACAGAACAATCAACCACAACATAGCCATTTCAAATATTTCACCTTCGTAATCTTTATTTACTTCAGCATTTTAATAGTAGGGTTTTTCAAATACAACCTATGGGCTTTCTTTGATAACATCTATGCTTTTTCGTAGGTCTTATATACCACTGTTCACCATGAACACTCCTGTGATTTAAGACATTTTTAGCCCAGGTATTGCCAGAGGAGAACTCTAGTGTTCTGTTATCCCATCTAGTTCAAGGCTGAAAGCCAGAGGCATCAAGGACAAGCATGAGACAAAACCAAGTACAGTAACTCAAGCATGTGTGTTGGAAGAGGTGACACATTTTGGATACTTAAGAAAATAGCAAGCTATCATATAACAAGTTAGGTTACAGCCTGTAACACCGACATAATTTGCTCCTGCTTATATTCAGGATCAATAAATCAAAAAGATCTGTTGGCACACTTGGCCATCTAAGGGATTCTTCTGGATTCCTGCTGCTGACAGAGTCACTCAGGGTCCTGCAGTTTAGCTCCTACAAATTATTTACGTGACAGCTGAGAAGGAAAGTGACTGTTCCCCAGTTAAGGACCACAGCAGCAAAAGTATCAATGTTGCTCATGGCAAACGCTGGCCTTTTAATTCCTGTCTGGGTCAGTGAAGTCTTAAAGGTCCACTAGGTACAAGCATCAGCAAGGAATGGTCTTTCTTTCAGACAAATGCAAAATAACCTTTGGCCTAGTTGAACAGAAATAGCAATTATACTTGAGTATGGGCAAAGTTATGATTTTGCTAGAAAGCTGAGAAGGTGGCCTGGATGTGGATAGAACTCTGTGAACGGTTATGAAGAGACTCATGGCTGATTAGCAGATACTACAAATTGTCTTAAGAGGTGAACCCAAGCTATCCCTGGTGTGTGAAGAGCTATGAAAGTTGACCAAAGCTCTACACAGAGACTCAGTTGGTAAGGGCACTGTATCCAAAAGAAACTTTCAAAAGTTTTCTACAGACAGCATAGCTCAAGACACTTTTGATGAATTGGGGTCACATGCTCTGAACACATCAGTGGTCAGAAAGTTAATAAAGCTAGCAGCCCAGGTCTAGCTAATGTTAATTGCCTCACAAGAGCTCCACTTTTCCACACATATTCACTTAAAAGGAAAAATGGACAGCATTTACAAATTAAAAAGTTCTTGTCAAGAGTAACAGTCTCCAAAGGAAACAGTTCAAAATTTAAAGAGGAATTTAACCTAATGCCTTACTATAGATTTTGGTTACAAGTTAGTTTGACAGGTTACCAGACTGGGAATTACTGTAGAGCAAAGCAAAGGGAGAAGTGCTCTTGCATGCCGTCTGTGAGCCACCAGATTGCAATATACATGTTTATCAGCCCCATCCACTAAGCTGACTTAGAATAATCCTCAATTTTTGCTTGTTTTTGTACACAGTGCTGGTTATCAGTGGTGTTACTTTAAATGATGAAATTGACTGTGGTGTGTGAGCACAATGAAAACCTGGACTGTCCAAGTGAACTGGTACATACAGGTCACATCAGGAAGCTTGCCATATACAGTTCACTTGCCCCACTCCTGTGTATGTTCCTGGATATTCCTACATCCATAACGACCAATTTATAACTCTTAAGAACCTCTTCATTGCTAACATCCACAGAAAATCTGTTGCTCCTCTTCATTCCCAGACACCATCTCTTCAAAATATAAAAATCTGACATGCAGTTGTCAGGGTAGTCAGACAGAAAATGTGTCTGGTACATTCTGAAAGACTCTTCGAGAGGATGTTGTCTGAAGACCTAACAAGTACATAACTTGGTATGCCAGAGAAGTCCAGATTTAATTTACCAGCATACTCTTTATGCCTCGTATTATTTTAACAATAAAAGCAGTTTCTACTCAAGTTGTAATATGCACTTTAAGCAAAGCTCTTTGAAGTGAAACATAAGAAGCTGAAGGTCCAGAATGGTTACCTTGCCCACAACAAGTTTAATCCTTTAAATGGAAAGTTATAGCTCTACTCAACCATTTCAGCTAATCCTTCTTGCATTGCTGACCAGGATTGTATGTCAATAGCTGTGAGAATGACACAATAGCCTTCCTACTGTTGTGCTCTATTCTCTTGATCCTCCTTAGCTACAAACTATGTATTTATCTTTGGATACTACTTGTCATAAAGGTAACATGTATGTCTTTGTTTAGTCTCAATCCTTCTGCCTCCCTCCATATACACACATTCTATTTTATTCATAAAGAAAAACAAACTGCTAGCTACAGGTTTTATTATTTTTCTCTTCAATCTTCCATGTTATCCACCAGCTTTATGACAAAAGATTCCTTTCTTGGGTCACTGCAAGGCCCAAAAACTAGTTTGGTAGGACCCTTAATAAAACTGTCCATCCCACCCTTACACCCACAATGGCTCTGCACTGTAATTGGAGACACACAGTCATTTTACAACATTAAAAACTGAACTGCCTTTTGCAGGACTTGAGCTCATAACTGATTCTGATATTGCTACATGATGTTCTAAGTTACATTCATAGTAAGAAAACATGCCAGGACTTCAGTGTAAACTCACCCTATAAGCAAAATGCTTTCCTAAACTTACTTAGTTTTTTGCTGCTACTACTCCAATTCCAACAAGTTGAGCCAATTTATAGATGCCTAAGCATTTTTATTTTTTATTAGTTATATCTAGCATAAAATCTAATAAAATGCATTATACTTCCTAAATACCAAATATTCAAATCCCCTACAGTGAATGTATTACTGTGCCTGGACTGATGTGAGGATGACCAATTGCCCATTACCAGAAAATTGAGATGTAAAGACAGTAGCAAAGTAGCATTTATTGAATCCTCCATTTCCTGCAGTGATAATTCTACCACATCAACTCAACACATTTAAGTTGATCAGGTTCCTCATCTCTAGCATGTTTAACACTACTCCAATTTCAACTTCTCCTTGTAATGCTTTTGTACCAAATACTCTGTATCCACTATTTAAATCAAAAGAATTGATCGTGATAAATCACAGAATCTACAAAATAGTTGCAGCTGAAGGAGGTCGGTGGGTATTTTGTTCATTTTCTTTCTTTTTAAAGTAGTGTGCTCTCCCAGAGGTACATCCTCCTGGAAAACTAACCAAAGGACTGCAAATGCTCAAAGCAGCATACAATTACTTCAATCAGATTTAAATCCCTTCTTTTAACCACTCTGGCTCAACGGTTTTGTCTGTGAAACCTAAACACCAAACAGCACACCAGGAGATCTTGACTTTATAACCAACCAGTCTACAACCTGGTCAGTTGTCTACATTTGCAAAACCAGATCTAATAAAGTCTACACCTGTAGGATACCAGACCTTAATAGACAGATGTCCATGAAACCTCTCAAGATTCTTATGATACGTAACATTGAACTTGCCCATAAATATGCAGTCTGCTGCTCAAACTAAGATGAAATACAGTAATTCAAGTCTTCAGGTACAGAAGACGAAAGACTTAAACCAAAAACTTGAAGTACACAAAAGTGCAATAACAAAAGCAGAGACTAATATTTAACTGCTTAATTCTGTAATTTTAGAGAGCAAGAACTGCATGGAGTTTCATGAAGTTAGAGAGTCCAAAGCGTCTGAGGCGTGATTAATCAGCACATACTTTGCTCCAGTCTGATGAGTTTCTATTGTTATCTTTCTCATTTCTCACAAATACGCACATAAAAACTATCATCTGTGGAATGACATGGATTTCCTTCTGTACACAGCCTTACACAATAAAAATAGTCCTCACTGCAGTCACTTAGCATACCACTTCAGAATCTAGTGGAAGCTGGCAGCTGTCTTATCAGAAAGAGTAAAGCAAAACTCAAAAGTTTCACACTGCCTGAAGATAACCTAGAAATTTAGCTGTATAATATGCAGTACAATTAGTTTCTGGCTTGTGCATTATCAACAGATCTACTAGTATTTAAAAAAAAAAAAAAACTGGCTACAAAATTCTCTTCAAAAACTGAGAATGCACCTGACTTTAAGAGTTTTTGTAAACAATACATTTTTGGATGCAGAAAATTTAAACATAAAATTAAAAAAAATTACATCTCACCTGCACCAGGTATTTCTGGCTTCCATACATTACATACTGTGGAGCAAGACTGTAAATCATGTAACTTGTATGAAGAACTATCAATAGAAGTATCATACAGAGAAATAAGAGTGCTTGAGGTCGAGTTTTTCCTCGTCTGATTTTATAAAGCTAAAACCAGAAAACAAATATTAACACAACAAAATTATTTTTTTTCCTGGAGACATTTAAAAACCTCTTTAATTCAAATAACAGTTTTAATTCTACTGCCAGAAGTGGGAGGTTGATAAAATGATCCTCCAGCAACTTAATTCCAGTGACTCAAGGCAGGTTTTCAAGGGTATTTACCTAAATTTCAAAGCACAGCTGTTCAAACAAATTAAGTACTGGTGGTATTAATGGCCTAAAACATTTATACACCAGGAGTCACAAGGAAGATTAAAATAGTGTTGCCTATCACAGACTGTGTATCCTTATAACAAAATGGGCCTTGGTTTGTCAAAGAATATTGTGCCCTTTGGTCAAGGTGGGGTGTCATCTATCACTACAGCCCCAATCAGATCTAGAAACAGAAAAAGGAGTTATGAGAGAGCATTCCCAGGCTCTGAGGAAACCTGCGCACCATAGGGTAGCTTCTTGTCCCTCACTGTTATTCTGTAGATACCACTGTACTCTCTAATCCCCAAGGGCTCAACCTGAGGGCCATATTCAGATGAAGAAGCTGGCACATGAGGGGCAAATGACAGCAGACCAAAACCAATACTGATCTCACAACTCATTATAAAAACTGATGGTCATTGTTCACAATTTGGAGTGTCACCACATGAAAAGGTGACAGTTTTAAAGGGAGAGTGGGTACATAAGCCTGGAAATATTTAACTAAGTATCACAGGCTTGACTGTCACACTATGGGACACAAAGCTGCTTTTTCAAACGCCTTTTTTTCAAATATATTATTTGCTTAATATTTAGACATGCCATATCACCACTGTACTGTTTTACTTCTTATGAAGCTAAACCTACTTGTCAAATCTGTGAGATACTGGATCCAAATCTCACTGAATTATTGATATAGGTCAAAACCAACTCCTGTGAGTGTGTGTGGGGAAGGGCTGGGCCTGGACCTGCAGGTACCTGGTAAGGCTGCCATATCACATAAGGCCTGCTGAGAGCACAGAGCCTGCAACTAAGAGGGCTGGGTCCCTGAGAGCACAGGGCACAGCTGAGGGTCCTGCAGCCGGGTTGTCAGTCAAGGCAGACCTGCCTGGCAGCCAGACCACCACACCCTGCAGCCTGAGACTGCTACAGCACAGCTCACTCTGGCCTGGAAGGCACAGACTGGATGTCCTGCCTGGGAGGGAAAACTGAACTGTATAAATACTGGAGCTCCCTCTCTCTTTTCTCTTGCTGCCCGCACCACATCAATCATTGAATCTTGTTGGTAACCATTTTTCCTCTTCTCTCTCTCCTTCTTTCTTCACTCTTGTAATCTGTTTTCTTCTTTTACTCTTTTCCTTCTCTTGTGGGTAACTTAAAACCAATGAATCGTGTTGTATTAAAGCTGGTATATCGATTGTTTGTGGTGGGGTTTTTTCTCCTGTGGAATGGGTTTTTGTGCTAGATGTTTTAGTGAAATATTTTTTCTTGATTGTATTTAACTCCTGTAAACCCTTTTGCCAAAATATCCTACTTTTCTCACTAAATTAAAATAATTTGTCTCAAGAGTGTGTGACTCTTTCTCCAGATGCAAATTCGAGGTTATAACAAACCAAAAGGCTTTTAAAAAGTCTTAAATAAAATGTAACCACTCTGGGCAGCTTATGGCTTAAAATCTGGAGTGTAACAACATCGATGGCAAATCAAGCCCTTCTAACTGCGTGCACATTTCAGATTTTAACCATAAAATTGACTAATACTTTCAGTATATCAGAATCATATGGTTTTAAGTTAGAAAAGTCAGAAGCCGAAGTGACACTGATTAAACACTTGAAAAAGAGCCAGATAACCGTACTGCTCAGACTGAAACATCAGTTTTGGTCTGATAACTTAGCAAAACAAAACACCTTCCAAAAGCAGTGCAAACTGTACACTAGGCTTCTAACACTCATTAGACATACAGACACTGGCAACATCCTGTATTTATGAAGCAGTACATAAATACATTCAATAGCACATATTTGTTAAATATCTGAATATTAGAAACTAAACTCTTAAGTCATATTTACCCTTATCCAGAAGAACCATATACCCATATTTCGAATCCCTGCCATTGAAGTGAAGATAAAGTACATAACAATAGTTGTAATAAGAATATAATCAAGTGGAAAAACCTAGAACAAAAACACAAGTAGTTAAAAAGACAAGGAAACAAGCTTTTCTCCCACTTATATCTAAATAAGTAGTTTCTACTTTTAGCATCTGTGGCAGCAAGAGTCCTATTTAAAAGTTTTACATAGCTGCTTCCAAATATAGCTAACACAGCTCGCTGCTAATAGAGCTTAGACAATTAGCTTGCCAACTGAGCATTTTTCTTAATTTAAAACTTGCACTAATTTTGAAGTGTGATACATTTTTAGGACAAGAAATACTTATTTCTTTTAAATGGAAAGTCTTAGAATGGAAAGTCCACAGTGGCAACAATCATTTTAGGACTACACAGGCATTCTATTTGTTCTTGTTGTTCTGATCATATTTGCATACAGAACTTGATTTTTATACTTATATTAGTAACAGTTTGAGAATACTGCTGCTGAAGCTACTTTTCACAGTAAGTTGCAAGCTTAGGTGTTCAACAATTTAAAAACCCTGGGAAGAATGCACTGTGCTCACCCACTGTACCAATAATAAGGAAATAACTAGGGGAGAAAAAAGCACTAGCTTATATTAAGGTTTTTCTTTTTTCTTAGTTTACCTGTGAAAAACTAGATTTGTACATGGACTTGTTGCCTTCCAACTCTAAGATAACAGTATGTTGGGTTGGTTTCAAAAACTAGTATGTTACTATAACATACAAAACTGCACAGAGGAATATATCTTTCAATGTGCAACAAACATATTACAAAGTAGAAAAGTGCATTTACTTCGCTGAAGAGGGCTAAACTATCCAGTACACCAACAACCAGAATGTAGGTAGAGCAGGGGACAAAGGTGCTTTTATTCTATGCATAGTAACTACAAGTGCTGTCATTCTCCATTGCCACCATGTTCTCATCACATCCAAGTTAAATTTCAAGCACCACCTTCTTTCCCCAGACTAGTTTCCACCCAACAAGTTTTTCATATCAGTAACTAATAACTAAAATTTAGTAAGGAAGTTGCCTCCCTTTTACTGAGCACACATGTGGACAATGTTGTTCTAAATCAATTGCTTGGGGGAAGCTTGCCTTTTGAAAGTTTACCAGGAAACAGAGGAGCATCCTTACATACATATATATATCACCAATTTTTTACTTACTCTTTGAAGAACTGGTAACAACATATTCAACGGATTGGTCAGATTAGTTCCTAAAATTATAAATCCTGAGTCGAAACCAGCCGAATGCAGAGCTTTGTCCAAACTGCAATAATCAGAAAAACTAGGTAAGTACAATGATTCTCTTCATCTTCAGTTTAATCTAAAAGGGCAACTCAAAAAAAAAAAAAAAAAAAGCAGCTGAACTAAGCCCAGAGACTGAGAGCATTCTAACATCTATATAGATAGCGCTTTGTTTTGCCACACTCATTGCACTTTTTCTGTGAAACTTATATTGATTTCCACATCTCCTCAGCATTTTAGCCTTTCTCTAGTTTGGGTCATAGAGTTTCTTTGCCTAGTTTGAAAAATTAAACATGCCAACATCTGGAACCTCTGATTAGGGTCACTCTTTGTCGAAATCCATCAGATCTGCAGCTGGCCATATTGTTTTCAAAGCCATGAAACAATTACTATGAAATGGACACCATAATAGATTAAATTATGTAACTGCAAGCCAAGAAGGGCCTATGTGCATCGAGATTCATTCAAGCAATCGTAATACTTCTGTAGTCTGAATTAAACTTCCTTAACATATATGCTCAATTTCTCTGCTTAATCAGAACAGTTTTCAGCAACGTACAGTCAACTCAAGCTGATACGTGTTCTTCCTTCAGTCTGCTTTATCACATTTTGCTCAGTTTCAGTATATACTATTATAATGAGAAATGCAGCTCTAATGACAGAAATGTAAGACAGCAAAGAAGTGGGCTGTCACTTGAAGCAAACCACCCCAATTCTGATGACAAAAGTAGAAACTGGGTAGTTTAAGTGGTTAAGGAAAATGCTGAAATGTACTTACTTCGACAAGAACAGAGAGACAGTGAAGAGCAGTGCCACAATGATGAAGAATACTCCCCACACAATCTAGAGGTAAAAATTAAAAGCAATGTAACAGAAAGTACTTTCAGTTGATGCAAGAAGTGAAGACTTGTCTAAGTTTCAGTAAGTGACTAATGAGCTTGGACCACTTCAGAGCTTAAACACAAAACTTTTACTATGTTAAAGACAGTTCATGTCAATTATATCACATTCTGTAGTGCAATACACAAGCCTACCCCCAAATCAAAAGTGTCATTAAGAGAAAAGAGATGACACACTACATCAAACGTACACAGTGTTCAGCAGAAAGCACAACCTGTACTCACTACATCACATGGGAAATCTTACCTATATACATGCATATAGCTTTATTTAAGGTAATCAGAGATTGGTGCCTTGACCACCTACACCTGTGTGCTCATCTTTCAAAAGGAGGCAACCTGTGCATACCTTACAAGGAACATCTCACCTTTCCCAAGGCAAAGCTCCCTTCTGTAATGCTACTCCAAAACACAGTGATCAAAATCACTTGGAGTTGGTTTTTTATAAAACTCAAGTAACCAAGCCCAAGTGTCAGGTCTTGATTAAAAACAAAAGGAGAGGGTTTTTATTATGCCAACCAAATATAGCACTTGAGCCAGGGATTCATTCTCTAAGCCACCCTCAACCATTGTTTTTCCTGGGCTATAAACTAGTTCAGGAAACTGTTCGCCACTTTGACAGGTTTTCTCCCTCAGAATCTTTTCTTCGGGGAGGTTAGAGGATGGCACAGAGAAATGAGCCCAGACAGCAAACCTGTTCAGTTACAGTTCCAACAGCTTCACTGTATTTTCCCAGAAACCCTAATCATGGAATATGATCAAGTAAGCATGCTAAACTTCCTGAAACAATCATGTTTTGAGATAGCTAGACCTGAGACCTAGACAGACTCATTTCCAAATTGTATATGCAGGAACACAGTGCATGGTCTTCCACGTGAATGGGAGAGTTTCACCATTTAAATTTTATTAGCTCCAAAACTTGGCACACAGCCATCATGAAGAGGTTAAGAACTTTGTTACAGGTGCTCATTAAGGATACTCAGAGTTACAATGCTATTATTGTTCATTAAATTCTGAAAATAAACTTCCATTTGTGAACTCAAAATATTGGAACATCACTTCTAAAACAACTCCAACTATATAGGCCTTATTAGGAGTACATTTAGAAACTAACATCAAGGTAAGCATTAACTTGTGCATTTCCACATAATAAGGTGTACTAAGATTTTACCTCTCCATAGCAAACTCCCACTAGGTATTAGCTGTACAGGAAATAGATGTTTAAAACCAATTGAGGCCAAGAGTCTTAATTGTGCATTACTTCATTACCTTCTGCCAGCTACGGCCACTAGACTGGTATCCATATTCCCTCTGGAATATGCTTGTCTTCTGAAGTGACATCTAACACTTAGATAGATCATCAAAAAAAAAAAAAAAAAAAAAAAAAAAAAAAAAGAAAAATCACTCCTTTCCCCATTTTACCCTCTACTCCAGTCCAATTAAAATACAAGATTTAGAGGCTAATACTAAAAAAACAAAAGAAAAAAACTACCAAAAAAAAAAAAAGCCAAACACAAACAAACAAACAAAAAAACAAAGAGAAAACACTTCATTCTCCCTAGGTTCATCCCATATGTCCACAGCACTATTAAGACTACTGAACCATAAATTATTTACAGTTTATATCAATCTATACTTAGATAACTCCAAAGCATTAGCTGACTTAGGCCTTTCACAGAAGGGATCCTTGTGCTTTTGTCTAGATTTTCCTCATACTTAACTGACTACAGACAAAGGACACCTCATTCCCAGCACATTAACAGACACTCAGACTAACATAACCAACCCACATGGGGTCAGTTGAGTATCATTTTGCATCTGGTTAAGGAAAACAGTAAGTATTGCCTTTTTTCTTGCCCACCACATAAAGCCTAAAATGGGCTATAAAGAACACTATAGCTATATACTCACTGTTGTCTTTTGTCGCCTACAGCTAAAGACAAATACACAATCTTACTGGGACAATATGGCACTGCTATTTACTAGCTTTAAACCAACTAGGGTATCTACAAATATTATACATACGCTTTGCCATAAAAATTTGAAAAATAATTTCACTTTGTGTTACAGCATAAATGAGGAGGAGTTCCAGCTCTTGAGAACACAATTACATGTTCAACTTCAGAGAATAGGGTAGCGCTAAATCAAAACCTCTTGTTCTCACAACAGGAATATTTATCAACTGATGCTGAAAAGCTTTTAATTCTAGAATACGTGAAAACAAAAGCCTGGCTTCAGCCAAATACACAGAGGAATTTAGTAAGATAATTACTTTTTATAAAAGGAACCTTTGATCCATATTAAGAGAAGTCTAACTTCCAATGCAAGGCAAACTTATTTCCTACTCCCTAGTCCTTTTGAAAGCAGAACCTCAATGCAGCCGTACATTAAGCTGTGTTACCACCTCCACTACAATCAGTTTTAACTGCTCCATTGCCAGGCCATTTCCTGATATCCATCAGCTACAAAACACAGGCCCCATAACCACCAATAGTCAATCATTTGCTATAGGACAGCGTTGAGAGCTGCTGCTTGCACTTAGATCACTGATCACCTCTAATTATCTGCTTGAGTCTTCTAATCTACAATCTGTTGTGCAAGCTACTATGCACACTGCTAACTGCCAACAAAAGAGTGAACTATGCTTTTATGCAATATGGCAAATATTGCAAAAATAATGAGTTGAAGCAATACTTACTACTATGACTTACACTGCTGTCTGAAAAGAGCTCCTTAAGCATCTTAATAGAAAGCTTCTGCTCAGGCAAGTAATGACACAGCTAAAGCAGAACATGGTAGGAACTGGTTTACTTAAAGCTTTGTCTTACATATGAACCCATGGGACTAAAAGACATCGCTAAGCAAAAGACAAGACAAAAATGTCAATAAAGGCATTTCTCAACATTAAAAGTGGAAGCACACTACTCCTAGGTCATAACGGAAAGTGGAATCACATTCCAGTTTAATATGTCAGGTCAAATAATTGAGGAATAACTTAGAAATATCAGAAATAATTTGGAACTATCAATTGATTAGTGTATTTTTCCACTGCCACTGCACATAAATAAGCCACAAACTAATAAATCTTTACTGACATTTTTCATGTTCTGCTCATATCGTTTTCCCTGGTACCCCTCTGCAAGTTTCTAAACATTCTAACCCTGCATCATTCTTGTTTGAGTTACTCAGAGAACTCTTGGCCTTCTATCCCTACTCCCAAATCTCAGTCAAGCTAAGCTATTTCAACTGTGGATAATTCCAAAGTGTTAAGATGATCATGGAATTTCAGCCTTAATTTACTCTTAAGGAGGAATAATCCACAAACAGGCGGTACTTGTTTAAAAGGCCTCAAAAATAGTTTCCAAAAATTGTTAATATTGGCCCTGTAGGCAGACACTAAGCTCAATGAAAGAGGTGCTGCTCCAGGCAATGGAGCAGACATTCCTCCCCCAGCCCATCAAGAGAACCATTTTGGAGCAGAGAACCACACTGAGCCAGTAGAGAATGCCACACTAGATCAAGTGGTTATTTTCTGAAGGAAGCTGCAGCCTACAGAGAGCCCACATGCAGCAGTAGGTGCTTCTGATAGAAACTACAGTGCATGGAGTAGACCAACACTAGAACAGAAACGAAGCATCAAGAGGGCACAGCAGCAGAGTAGAAGCATTATGAATTGATGGCAACTCCCTACTGCCCATCCCCTCTGTGCCAGCATCAGGACAAAAAGGACAGAAGCTGCATCTTGGAAAGAGCGAATGGGGATCTCTTCACACAGATCTCAAAACAGAGCACTTGATTTACTTATATTACTCAATTAAGGCATCTCTTCAGATTGTTCACAACCACTGTGATGTACCCTCTGAAAATAATGATGCAATACACGCAATTTACCATTGTTGAGTAGACTTCCATGCTTCTCATCCTATAGTCTTGTTCGCACACTGAACAAACATAGCTATGTGCTCTGGAGTTTGTTTTCCCTAAAAAAATTTTATACTTATCCCTAGAGCAATATCACATATCTCCTGCTGCTGACAGTATCAAATAAAAGCATGTGAAACCACAGTAAAGAAAGGAGAAGCAGGAAATGTTACATTTTGTAGAAGGAAATTTGACCAATTCAGCATGACTTGACAACCCCGTGCTGGCTAATACTCATTTCCTTGGGATCTTCCAGATCGGTTTCTTTTGACTAAATTGAAAAACAACTTCATCTTTGTGTAAAACAATCAATCATTCTCCAAATTTAGTTTACTCTACATCAAATAAAAAACTCTTCAAAGGAAAAGTTTTGCCTTTGTTTAACAACAAATCACATGCTTACAGATACTTAGCAGTAATAAAAAATTAAAGCAAGAATATTAGAGGACACTATGCAAAGACAATCTGATTACCGAAGTCTGAACATAGACACTAAGACTGTAAAACACTTTGATGACTAAGTACAACTCCTGAACATGTTATTCTGTTCTGTCAGTCCCAGTAAGAGTATGCAACTCCCATAAACGTGACCATCCCATGCAACTCCCATAAACGTGACCATCCCAAACACAAATCAAAAATAGGGTTCTCTAGTAATCGCTCCACAAGAAATGGAATTTCTCTTGAAGTCAGAGAAGCAGCCACATTCTTTAACAGTATATGCATGAGGCACTGAAGGTAAAAGCGTTGTGAAACAGTAAACAAAGCCCCAAGATACCTTCTGCAATTCTACATTGAACAGAACTATCATCTATGGATATTGAAAAGATTTTTGTCTTTTCTTTAAAGCCACTGAATGACTGACAAGGTAAGATATTTGCAAAGACATCCCAAATACTCTTAAAGCAACAGTAAAACAGTTCTGCAAGAGTTAAGGTGTAATTAAGTGATAGACATTATCACCTTCACAGGACAGCTCTAGTCCAAGTAAACAAGTTCACTAACATGCTTCATAGCACAACCCTAGTCTAAGTGAAAATATGTCAGGAAAAATTATCCACCTGTAACTCTCCTTTAGTCTGCAATTCATGAGTCAACAGTTCACACTGACTGCCCCAGTTACCGAGAGAATAGAAAGCATTCAAACCACAAAAATAAGGAGACACTTGAATACCATCTTTTCTGTAGGTGCTAAGTTGTAAGTAACTAATGATACTGTACACTATCCTACAATGAATAGTTAAAACCCTACAGACAAAAAATATACGGTCAATACGCTTGTCAAATTTGAGCTTAATATGAAAAGTTCTAGAAATTAAATAACCTATACTGAATTATTTTTTTAATCAAAAGGAAGCATCCAAACTGTTCAAGTGAATAGTTACAGATATTTGGCCTTTCAATGAAAGGGTTAAGACTACGTTTGTAATGTACCATAGCAAGATAACCACTAAGAATTTCACACTCAAAGCTTTTGGTCAACTGCAATTTCAGCCCATTTTCATTGGTACTTAGCATTAACAGTAGCAGGGACAGAGGAAATTGCTTACAGCCCACTCCCCTCCACTCAGTTTTCCCAAAAGCAGCCTACTGTTTAAGTTTCTTCCTACATCTCGTTGGCAAGAAATACTTTATATGGTAATATTGTTCATAAAAGTACTAGTTTTTAAAACCAAGTATCTACTAAAAATTGAAGTCCTAAGATTGAAGGGAGACCAAGATAAAAGCTTTGCCCAAATAACCATCTCATTTGCACTGGTTAAGTATTACTACATTAATTTCTCTGTAGCTAGCTTACTATTGATCAGGTAATTCTTTGGCAAGACACTTATTCCAAATGCATATATTCTCAAAGTATCTGACTTCTGCTGGATACATGTAATTGAGATTAACCTGACAGCTATAAAATTCTTCCCTCTCCCTGTTTTCACACTTGATAGAAAAAATAAGATATTCTGATTTTCTATGGCAGTAGCACTATAACAGACAAGCTAGGATTTGTTAATTTTCAATCTTAATCGTAGTTGAAACAAATTAAAAGGTTTTCCAAGACCTCAAACAGTGTTTGCTATGGGGCTGTCATTCTGTAGCGTAACAGTAATTAAAAAAAAAAAAAGCTGTTGATATTCTGGATGGTAATTGATAAACTTGACCTATGGTTTATATGTGAAGAAGAAAGATGAAAGTTATTTCAAATTAAGTATCAAAAAAATGAGAAAAAGTTTTACCTTTAGAGGTCTGATAGCTTCACAGAACTTTGTCCACCAGCTTTTCTCAATAGACTCCAAATGCCTCTCTCTCCTTCGAAGTGTCCTTAATCTTTCTTCTAGTTGTTTTAGAGTCCGTCTATCCCTTGATGACAGAGGGCGGCCATCTCTGCACTGGTTACCAAAAAACAGTGCAAGGGATCAAAAGTCACCAAATCAAGAAAACAAACTTGATTCTTAGTTTAACTCTTTACAACTCTCTGGAATTTGTAGTATATAATTCATGCATATACAATTTCTATATTATCAAAAGGATGAAGTGCAAAAAAGTCATAAGCTACAACAAGAGGAATTCCTATTAGGTGGTAGAAACCCATTTTCACAATGAAGAATTAGTCAAGTGAACCAGACAGTTTGTTTGATAACTATGTTTAAGAATAAAGGCTCGGAATTAAAGTATAAACACTGAGTGGGAACCACTGCACTCTTATAAGTTGAGTAGCAAATCCTTAGATCTCAGTTACATGTTAATAAGCAAAAGCAACAAAACAGGTATTAGATAGCCAAACCAGAGCTGTTTGTAACATCGATGATAGTGTATTACAACCTGATACTTAAATAAAGAGATTGTTATGTAGTAGGAAATGTACTAAAACCCTATTTTAGAATTTTGAAATTCCTTATTAATTTTTTTCCCTTATTTGTTGGGAAACTGTTGGAACAGTTGAGGTCTACTACCACAGAGCACAGAACAGCACAGATGGATGGCCAGAATGGAAGTGAGGCATTTTAATATCCCTTCCTCCCAGTCAAGGCTGTGAAAACACGGGTCAAACTATTATCTGAAACGAGTTGAAAAAAGCGTGGGAGATTTCCTCTACCACCTTGTTTGTAAAGCAGAAATCCTACCCTCCTTTGGCTTGCCCTTGGAGGTTGTTAAAAGTGTCTTGCTTACACTAAGCACAGAATTCCCTTTAGCAGCAAAGCCATCCTGGGTTTACATGGGGATGTTTAGAATTCAGAACAGATTTCCATATGTATGCTTTTCATAAAGAAATTATTTTTAACAGCAAGGTACATTACTGGGAAGCAAGAATATCTGGGGCTGTTATTTATTCATACAGATGATTCACAGTTTGATGAATCTACCTCATGACAGCTCTACGTGGCAAGCATCCAGTGATAACTACACTATACTGAGTAAGTATCAACAAATTGGATGCCATTTCTAGCAGCAGACTAAGTGAGGTTACTATCTACAAAGCATCTCCTCCATCCAAGCAGGACGGGAGAAATTTTACTTGTTAACACTATTATTAGCTAGACAGAAATAACTACTTACACAGAGAACCTAATCATTACTACACAAGTGACCATGTTTGTTCCCAAATAACTGCAAGCTATTCACTTCTTACTTGTTAGTCTTTTCTAGCACAAAAACTCTATAGCATGAACCATAAGCTAATAAGCAAGTAAAAAAATCATTAAGAAAGTGAGAACAGTGAAGACCATACCTTTGATTTAATCCTTAATAAATGTTGCTCCACTTCTTCAATACCTTCAGTGTTCTCCAAACGTTCATAAGCTGCACTGGTAGTTCCCTTAATCAAGTTTAGAGGCAAAGCTGACATACCATAAGCCTAAAATAAAAAGGAAACAGACACTCAAATTTTCTGCCATACATTTTTACCTGATAAGGTTGCTGTATGTCATAGCTATAAGGTATCAGTACTGGTGTTTTTTTCACCCCCTCTGCATGCTCTAAAAAAATGAATTATTTTCCTTTTTTTTTTTTTTTTTGAGCAAAACATAACAGATATGCAAATTCCAGTATCCCACATTGTTCCAATGGTACTTAAGTGTCTCCTGACCACTTCGGCAACAGCATGTGCTAAGACCTTGTATAAGCACGGTACACTGAAGATTTACCAGACTACTTCTTGTGCTTTGTCAAGTCACATAGCTTCCCAATACTTTAACTTTCCCACTTCAGATCAAAATCAAAACTTTGTGTATACTGTGCTTCTAAAACTATTTAAATTCAGTATCTAGAAATTCCTGTATTGCACAATTTCTTTGCAGAACGCTACTACCAGTAGTCTTCAACCTACTTTAAAAATTAATCAGGTAGAAAGTACCTGATTTACCAAAAAAAAAAAAAAAAAAATTCAGCAGCAAAAAGATAGAACTAGGTGAACATCTGAACCCTGTTACATTCCAAGACTGTTTAGATACTCATTCACATCCATATTTGTTGGTGTTTACTCCTCATTGTAAATTCTAAATCATTCCAAGTGTTTTGCCAGCTTCTACATCAATAGTACACCCAGGTTATTCCAATGCAAGGTCTGTAAGCTTTCCACTAAACATAAGAAGAAACAGATATTTGAGGCAAGGTAAAGAAGAAAATGGCTCTATTTCTTCCCTGCTACCCTACGATTCTTATAAATCAAGGCCAAGGTCAGAAGTTTCCCCAAGCAGCTTAGACACATTAGCCATTAGCCTGTCATTTGTTTACAGTGAATGCTATCCTTGGGGAAGACCTCAGCAGGAAGATTCTTTTCTCTCTCAATCACAGTTAACATAAGTAATTTTACTAGAGTGCCTGATATATGAACACTTGCCAACTTCCGAAAACAGAACTGTCCATGTTGGAAAAAGCCTCTAAGATCAAGGCTAAACTAACACTGCCAGGTCCACCACTAAACCATGTCCCAAAGTGCCACCCTACAAATCTGTTAAATACCTCCAAAAATGCTGAAGAGCAGTTTCCTAGATTTTCACAGGAATACCACTCCCACCGTCAAACATAGTTTTATATTTCATACTGAGAATAGATTTAACACAAATGCTAGTGTGTTAAAAATGCCACCTTACATGCTGTCAGATCACATGAGCTTTGTTTTCACAAGGCATGATTTGACCTGCTTAGAAACCTACTTAAGCATAATAAAAGTCTTTACACATTGCACCTAAAGCAAGACATTGTCCATTTCTTGATTTTACTTTTGAATGTGTCATATACCCCATTACCAACACCCATTAACCAAGAGGTCTTATTTACTATTACTGTAGCTCAAACCCAAATTAACTCTTTAAAATGGTAACCACTTAAGATCTGACAGAGCCCACAAACTTCAGTTTGACTCTGCAAGCAATCATTTTCCAGGATTTCCATAAAAATTCCTCCAAGTATTAGGGTAGAAAAGCATGAAACAGAACTTTAGCAAGTCTGACAGCTTTGTTCATTTGCTATGGAAATAATTTTTTTATGTCTGGAGTAAAAATTACCAGTAAATTGTTGGAACAATGTCAGTTAGCTGAACAGACAGCATGTGTCTCAACAAACTGCAAACCTAAGGAAACAATGGTAACTGATAAATCACTTAAAAAAAAATTAAGGGGGTAAGAGAAAAGAACTTTCCTTCAAACATTTCTTGAAGTATATATCAGCAAAGAACCCATTCAGCTGGAGAGCTTTAATAACTTGCTCTACTTGACTTTTTTTTTTCATAGCTATGCAGTATTAGAATTTGGGGTCCAGTAGGCTCTTAGAACAAAAGGTAAGCTATTAGCTATCAGCTCAGCATTTCAGGACTTCACAGTTGACAGTCTCATTTGTAACCCAAAAACACAGATAAAAAAGGTACCTGCAGCAATGATTACAGACTTGCAAATAAAGTTAAATTCCCTTTTCCACATCTACAAAAGTTAACTGACAGTTTCAGTTCTGATGTTAAAGTTTTGTGTTGTAGAAGTGTTAAATAGAAAAGACATCTCTTCTCACAGGCCAGTGATGAAAACAATTTTATGCTTTCCAAGACATTCTAGAGATTCTAGTTCGAACACAGCAAGTCAGCCATAGGATGGCCTACTTACAAGACTGAGTATTTTCAGTAAGGAAAATAATTTAACTTATGATGGACTTCACAGTTCTTTATAAATGTGTTTCAGTTCTCCTTTAAGAGTATCTTCTTTGAGAGCATTAAGCTCTTTGCCATCTACATGAGCTAAAAAGCACTCCCCCAGTTCTCTGCTCTAGGCCAAAGAAAGAATTCCTTCAACCTTTATTTAAAGGTTGCTCTCTGCAACCCTGTAATCACTCGGACAAGCCTCCACAGGAGCCTCTACAGTTTTCAACAACTGGGGGACCAAAACAAGACACAGTATGCCCATGTGTGGCTTTGGAAATATCAAGTACAATGAAATAATGGCTATGTCCTTGCTGATGCAAGCCCAGGACACTGTTTGCCTTTCTGCTGCAAGGAACACTGTTGGATCATGCTCAGCTTACTGTCCACTAAGACTTCCAGGTCCTTTTCAGCCAAGTCATCCCCCAGCTGTTAGATTCAAGCTCCTCAGAATTAACCCCTTCCGAAAGAAGGTCTAAAGAACTGCTAAACCTGATGTCATTCTTGTTGCACCAATCTTCCCTGTCAAGGTCTCTATGGTGGCTTTTCATTCGGTTTTATATACTTCTCCCAGTTGGAAATCATTCTTAAACTATGTCTATTCAACGCCATCATCCAGATAATTTCTAAAGACTGACTAGTATGGGGTCCATATTGAACCTGAAGAGCTCACTCAGGTCAGCTAGTGGCATAACTCCAGAATCTGGGGGAAAGTACAAACACCATCCAGTATCATAACTACAAAGCAGGCTACAATTTAACTGAGGTTCTTCTGTGGAACCCAAACCATTTCCAGCCACAGACAAAACCAACATTCAGTATGCAGAAATGCATATAAGAGATGACTATGACAATAGGTCTAAACAAATTTTACAAAGCTAAGCTTAGAAGCAATTAGATTTCACCACCCAGCAAAGCTTTCACCTGTTCCTCAAACAGCTACCATCAACTAACATATCAAGTATAGACTCAACAGAAATAGTTAAGAATTAAAATGCAGAGCTTTAACTCTTCTACATTTCTACAAAGGAAAATACAACTCTCGAAGTGATGCATTGTGTTGCTGTTTTTGCAGATGTGAATTATATACTTGAACACCAAGCTTGCTCTAGTGATAAAAGCAGTCTAAGTTCCTTCCTTGAATACAAAAGATGATAATAGTGAGATGATGATGCAAGTAAGCCTCCCATCATCAGTGTGGGAAAAAAACACGTTGGTCCTTCAAGACAACAATATACATAGGATGAAGGACAGAGAGATGAGTCATCTCATGTGATGTGTCACAGGTCTGAACAGAAGCTCTATTAGCTCATTTTCAGGGCTGCATTTCCCTTCAGGCTGATACAGAAGTTCAAGGCTGCCCTGGACAAAGTTTTAATTTCCTGGGTTAGTACAAGTGTTAAATTATTCATGGACTATTATTTTGGGCATCTGCAACTTAACAAGCAAGCAGTGTATTGAAGATAACACAGGAAAACCAAAGCTATAACACTAAAGCCAATAAAGGGCTAAGTCCTGAAACAAACTGGATTCAAAGTTTTGAATATGAACAAAAACAGATCAAAAGAGCCTTTAAAGTAGTTAAAGCAATTTATATACATGAATTTAGATAAAACATGTAATTAATTCTTAACACACACTACTGAAACAACAGTTTCCAACTTATTTTTAGTCATCTTCTGCCTAGAAGTGTTAAGTCAGGTGAGAAACACTACACCAAAGAGTAAAAACAGATATGTAAATGTCTGCACAGGTAACTGTAGTATACATGTTTGTTTGGAGTTTTTTTGCCATAAAGGTTCTTTAAAATTAAAGTACTAACTGTTCAGGCTGGTATCTGATAATGCCTGCTGCAAGCCTCAGGCTGCTATCTCTGCTGTTACCGGATGTCTGATCAGCTTCATTGAAACCACATTTTACGGTAGAAAAATCTAAATTTATAGTTAAACCAACTTATTTGAGAGAAGATTCCCCTCTCTTGAATCACTTCAAGTAATCCATGTAAGAGATCACCCCCTATCATTTAGCTTAAGGGCTGGAAAGCCAAATTCTAAGAGCTCACTCCTCAGTAAGTACAAGTTAGAGGCATCATCCATGAGCAGCTGTCTCGTTCTCATTTGAGTTTCTACCCACAGGCAAGACAGTTAACATCTCTAGATGGACCAAGTTCATATTTATACTTCAAAGATTTCTTGAAGTAAGTGGCCACCTACTCTGAAGGAGCAGAGGAAAAAAAAAAAAAAACAAAATTACTTACAGCAACAGAAACCCCTGGCTTTACCAACCCCATTAGAAGAACTCTCTAAACAAAACTCGAGACTTCTGCCTTATTTGTTATTCACAGAAGTGGTAGCTGGGTTTACGACAGTAATTTGTTGGTAAAGCAGGAGCCAGTAACTCACATGAACACAACTAGTTCAGTACCATTCTGTAGTTTTCAGTAGGCACTGAAGAGCAGCCAGAAGTACTCTCTAGCAGTTCTCTGAGCACACCACTGAACCCAAGTATACTCCGCGCTCCAGACAGAGCATTAAAATACCTTATGAGAAATTACGTGAACACTGCTTCCAATTTGCTTAGTCTTCACTTCCCCCATGTACCTTTCCTTCCCATCCATCTGCAGCAGATTCAGCTATTCTGTCATTCCATCCACAGCTAAGATTTAGAAGGAGGAGCTGCTTCCGATCCTTAGTCCCTTGCAGACTCAGCACGTTACAACATTCTAGACTCGCCGAACTCACATAACCCACGGCCAGATAAGGGAATAGCCTTTCCTTCTAGCTGCCTGCTGTGTTAACAGTCACTCATAAATAGAAGGCAGAACACAAATGAAGTTGCAACAAGTTGTAGAATCATGTTTTACTGAAGTTGCACCAAACAACTGCATCAGGGATAAACCCTTTTGTACTTAAAAGATCCAGAAAAGTGTTTCACTGGAAACCATAACCTCCAGTTTAAGATTTCTAAATTGCAGAAGCTATGAAAGACTTTCATGTAAAAGAAAATATTAAGGTGGGAACAACTAATCCTCAACTGTACCAGCCACAAGCCCAGAAATCAGTTATGAGGAGCACAGCAAAAAGACACTGAAATCAATACAGCAGATTACTTGAGAAAGGAGTTAAATCAAGTAAAGCTAATTTTGAACACCTACTGCAAAAAGCCTGAAACTATTAGGCATTACACTTTAGGTTGATTATGTTTCATTTTCTACATCTACTAGGTTCAGATAATGAGATATGTTCAAATGATTAACCTGTGGCTCACACAGGATAATTTCTCCTTGTTAGGGATCAAACAGAGCAGGTAAGTTATTTCTGATCAGCTTGATACACACCCAGAACTGTAAACGAAGATAGCTTAACAACCTTTTCTGGTTAAATATATTAAAGAATTAAACTTGCAATTTCAATAAATTATCAAAAAGTAATTGCATAGCATAGCAGAAAGACTTCCCATTCAATTTCTTTTTAGAGGTATATATATCACGCATGTGGCTTTAAAGTGGCTATGACTGAGGTGTTTTAAAAGATGTATATCTAATCTTGGGCAAGAAGTGTAGAAATTAATATTGACAAACATTTCTTGCACGGCACTGCCCTCTAGTGAAGTCACACGAAAAAGCCAAATAGAAAAGAGAAATCTTTTATCACTGTATAAAAGGCATCAAAAGTGTTCACAATTTCAAAGATGTAAATATTCGATTTCCTATTTTCTTACAACAGCTTGTTTCAATACTTCACCTGAAAGTGTGACCATGAAAGACAAAATGTTCAGTTCTATCAACTGGACTCTGATAAAATTGCACCTATTCAAGTTAAAACCAGCTAAACTAGATTAGTATATGCAGTATTTAGAAATACGGTCAAGCATGAGTTAATTTGTTTCAATACAAGTGTTCCAGAAAAAAAACCCTCCATTTAAAGAATATTTTGGTATAGAAGAGATTTTTCTATATTTGTAGCCTAATTAGCTTCTTGTTTGCATAATGTTAACCATGAAGGAAGTCACATGATACCTTTTATCCCTCACTGCAATTGACATAGTTCATGGATACAATGCACTGTTATCAGCACTGCTTCTGACAGAGCAGCTAAGTCAGTCCAATTAAGTAGTCTCAAGTGAGGTGCGCTGTCAGGTGTCATACCAACACAGGCAACACTGAGCTTGTGTAAGAGGAACTGGGACTCCATCTTTATTGAAACAGTACCTTCTCTGCACAGCTGGACTGCACAGTTCTCCTGAAAAGTAATCTAACTCCACAAGAAACTGTCATCTGCTTTCTCACATTAAAGCCATCTCCATCTCTGGCTATCTATTCATACTATCAATAAAAGACAACAATGGGAATTGAAGAATCTTATTTCCAGAACATCATTAAGCATAGCAAATAGTGACAGCAGTTCACACATCCTTAATTGTGAACATTCAATATGTTATCTAGTAAAATCTCAGTTATTTCATGTGAAGTTTTAGAACGCAATCTTCAGCTGCTATGAGAGTACCATTTTTTGAATAACATTGCTATGGAATCATCCTTCGAACATCTCCAATCATGAACAGAGTGGCAAACAAAACAGGTATGTTCTGTATGGCACTTCTTGCACAACCTGCTGTATGCAACATGAACCTTGCATTAAACACTTGTTTATTCATTTCTCTACTATTCATCCCTACGGTCTCTTGCTACACACCTTCATTTACATAATAATCTTTTCTCTCAACATGCACACTGCAAGACTGCCTCACTTATTTGTCAGTGCCTCTACACTACAGTTGTTCTACTATACCCAGTACACTTATATTTGCTGGACAAAACTTGTGTAAAAAAGTTAACCCTGCTTCAGTTGTAATACTGACCTAGCTGCCACCTTCTGTATTGCTCCATTAGGCTTGGAAAAGCATTAACAATCAAAGATTAATCTCCTTTCAAGCTGCAATTCTAAAAACTCAAAATACCAAACTACCAGCTATCCACCAGTTTAGTATCTACACTTCTCCAAGACAGTAGTAGGAATAAGGTTGTTAAAACAACCATCAAATTGGTTTGCTATTTTATTTATTTACTACTTCATGGAGAAGTGAACATAATGAAATAATTACATTTCTTTTGTATTTCAGAATTGACATTGTAGTGACTAAATGGTAATGACAGTGAATGCTACTAACTTATGAATTCCTGAATAGCTACTTGATATCTACTTAAAAGAACATTGCTGGTGAACAAACGCTTCTGGGGTGAGACAGATTATAAAAGCTTTTAAGCTCTTTGGCTGTTAAGTCAACTGCAGAAAAGTAAATCATGCTCTGGACAAAAATTAGGTGTGAAAAGGTCATTACATTTATGATTAGACAAACTAAGCTCTCCAAGACAGAGAAAAAAAGGATCACTTTACAATTCTGTAAAAAAAAAAAAAAAAAAAACCAACCAAATAAGGCTTATTAAATGTTTGGAGAAATTACAAAGCCAGTTACAATCATCCTTCAAGGTCATGCTAAATGAGATACACAAGATCATTCAAAAATCAATCTGCCTATCATTGTATGAGTAATATGTTATTCTGCCTTGAATTCAAATAGCAATCTGGAGCCAACAACAACTATTGTATTAACACCTAAGGCAATGTAAAACCATTTCAACGCAAAAGACATTAATGAAAGAATAGATGCAAACTACATCATCTGCAAAACTGTTTCAATCTCTCCCCCAGCCAAAACCAGTACAGCACTGCAGGCCTAATTTATCATTTTCTTGTTACTGTTGCACATTCATAGATGTAAAAAGCTGTCAGTATAAATCATCAAGGTCACAGATTTGCAGAGCCCCCGAAGATCATTTGTTCACATTTCTTACAAAACAATTTTAATTATCAAGTGCTGTACTTCAGCACTACACATAACTTAATATCAAAAAAAAACAAGCAGACTTTGTGTTATTAAAGCTCAAAAACAGAAAAGCAAGTACCAATTCAGTATTACACCAAGAACTGAGACACACACACACACACAAAAATCAGTCTAAGTTACTCATTTAAACATTGCATATTCTTAAGAAAAATTACATCTGTTTATGCTTGTCAGTAACATTAATGTATCATCTGAACATTTGTAGACTTCATCTTATTATTTCCCCTTAGAAAGTTAAAAATTCAGAGTACATATCTTCCCCAGTTGCATCTTTCTTGTCTCTTCCTGGTCTTCCAAAATGTCAAATAACAAAGAAAAGATCATTCTTCAGCGTATTCAGCAAGGAAATGCAACACAAAATCTGAGTTCTAGTATTATTTTCTGGAAGACCATGCTAATAAGGATCAGCTCAAAGTCAGCCAAAAGAAACCTAACTGTAGCTTTTATATTTTTACATCTATTCACAGAAGCAAGCAAGTTTGCTTCTTATACAACCAAGTTGTGAAGATACAAAACTACAGAAAAAATAATTTGTGCTTCTTAGATTGAGAGTAAGTATTCAATGTTTGTTTGCTCCCCCACCCCGAACAGGCCATGTCCTCACCACTAGCACAATGAGCCTCTAAAAATTGACACCTATCAAAGTATTTGAAAGCTATTACTATCTTCTGACACGCAACAGTCTTAGAAGAGCTAGTAGTTATTCAAACATAGAACTAACTTCTTTTCAGACATCACTGCATACTGTTTTGTGAAGTGCCCACTGCACTTTTCTGAACATTGTACTGAGGTGAATAAATCACAGTAAAAATCTTTAGTAAATCTTGTTTTCACAAATTAACATCTGTGATGGAACAAAAAGTTAACCAACATAAATTAAATGAGATTATAACAGTAAAACCAGTATTGTTGAAATAAATTAATCCAATAAAGAACCAATCTTACTGTCAATCACTGTCTCAAGATTTTCATAGGCTAGAGCCAAGCTTAAAACAGAGGACACCTCACACCATGAGGCACAACACACTAAGTGGCACCATTGGTACCACTACTAAATCCTGTAGGTCCACACAGACAGGCTGCTGCAGAACCCTTGAGGCTGGGAGGGACCTCCAGAGCCCATCTGGTCCAACACCAGGGTCACCTAGAGTTGCTTGCCCAGGACTACGCACATATGGTTCCTGAGTATCTCCAAGGAGGGAGACTCCACAATCTCTCTAAGCAACTTGTGCAAGTGATCAGTCACCTTCCATGTTTCTTGTGCCCTCTGCCCAGGAACGGGATGAAAGACATCTCTGAAAAGAGCCTGGCTCCATACTCTTTGAAAACTCTCCCTTTAGATATTTGTACACATTAACAAGATTTTCCCTAAGTCTTCTTTTCTCCTGGCTAACAGTTCTAGCTCCAAGACTTTCCTCGTAACAGGAAGAGCCCAGAACTCCACATGTGGCCCTACTAGGGCTGAGTAAAGGCAAAGAATCACCAACAACCTGCTGGCAATACTCCTCCTAATGCAACTCAGGATATTACTAGCCTTCTTTGCAGAAGAGTACCATCCTGGCTCGTGGTTCACTTGGTGCCCACCAGAGCTTTCAGATCCTTCTCCTCAAAGCTGCTTTCCTGCTGGGTGGTCCCCTGCATACATTTATGTGAGTCCATTCCTGCAAAGCTTTGCACTTTCCCTTGCTGAATTTGAAAATGTCAGCCAACTGTCCAACCTAGCAAGGTCTCTCAGACGGCAGCACAATCCTCTGGGGTATCAGCTCCAGAGGGCATCATCCCAGTTTTGTGCCACGTACAAGCTTGCTGAGGGTATACCCTGTCACATCATCCTGATCATTAATGAACATGCTGAACAGAACTGGAACCAGTATTGATCCCTGGCATATCCCACTAATGACTGGCCTCCAAGTAGACGTAATGTCATTGATCACCACCCACTAGGCCCAGACATTCAGCCAGTTTTCAATCCACCTCCTGTCAGCTCATCCAACTGATATTCTGTAAGCTTCCCCGCGGGGATCTTACGGGAGATGCTCAGTGTGGGTTAGGTGTGGCCTCTCAGTATTTGGAAAACGCACATCAAAGATGTTGGCATGTTGTAACAGTATAGGAGTTGTGAAGAGCTGAAGGCTGACATGAGAAGAATTACTCTAAGAACAGTGTAGTTCAAAAGTCAAACCTTTTGAAACTTTAAGAGTTAAGTTTGCATACCTGTCCATAAACAGATAAGGATATCTGTCCATAAACTTGTTT